>NW_006399837.1:5322600-5349030 GCF_000299155.1 Elephantulus edwardii | reverse complement strand
GCTCACCGCTCGGGATGCTCCGGGGCCCACCAGGCCGGACCGCGCAGCGGAGCCCACACGCCCCCACGGAAGCTCCGGGGATCCCCGGCGCAGCCGCCGCGGCCGCACTGAGCAGGGCCGAGCCCCGCAGCCCCGTCCACCGCTTCGTCCCGGCTCCGGCCGCGGCGACAACGGACGCTCCGCTCGCCGGCGCCGGCACAGCAGCGTCTGTTGAGCCGAACCGCCCGGGACGCGTCGCCCGGCCGGCGCTTGTTGCATATGCAGAACGGCCGCCGCCCATTGGCCCGCGGGCGGTGGCGCGTGCGGGGCTGGGCCTATCGCGTTCGGGCCCGGAGCGCGGCGCTGGCGGCCGGGGCGGGCCGGGGTTACTACGGGTCATTCGGCGGAGCTGCGGCGGACCGGCTGGGACGGCGCCGGCGGGGACGGGGCCGCGGCTTTGCGGCCGCGTGGTGGGCGGGGCGGCGGCCGGAGGGGTCCCGCGGGGAGGCTTCCCAACCCGGGCGGAGGGAGTGAGCCCACCGCTCGCAAAAATGGAATTACAACCGTGCAATTCGGACGACTTCTATGCTTTCTAGATCTTAATATAGGACATAAAACTACATGCGTTGTATTATTTTCGTACTTAAACGATTAAATGCATTTAGCCTGTTCTAGCACAAATTGCATTCAGAGTTTATAAAATAAGATATTTTCTGAAAATGCTCCGAGGGGTTGGGCGGGAGAGGCTCTGAAACACATGGCAAGTTCGATGCCTTATTCTGGTTTGAGCTACTTCTAGCCCAACATAGCCCTTTCTCCCCAAATGCACTCACTGTTTATTCAAGTTTGCTATTTGTTTTCAAAGGATAAGCTTTACTCTAAAGTATTGATTTTGGATGTTCTTAGGAAGCTTAAAGTGTCCTTGGATTTTAAAGCGTTGGCCATTTCATTTGGGGCATGGCACCGTGAAGGAAAAAGAAAACAAACTATCCACCATAGGGAGACTCTTCCTCATAGGTAAACACACCAAAACACCGGGACTAACAGCTACACTGCACCACAACCTTGAAGGATTCCATTACCTGTAGTCGAAATGGAACAAAGTTACATAAAACCCTGATTGGGTGCCATAGGAAATAAAACTTAAGTTTGGGTTTGCTTTTCTTTTTATACTCTTTTATGAAGTCAAGTTGTAAGTAATAGCTCTGTGAGTAGTAAACCTTGCTCTTATGCAAAGCTTTTCTAAGTAGGGGAAAGGTGATAGTTTTGAGCCAGCCGGAGGCGAAAGCAGGGGCTCATTTCAAGAGAGTCTGAGAATTAGGGAGGCAGCCAGGACTTGAACAGGGTGTGGTGTTGATGCGCAGAGCAAAGAAATCTCATTCACATTGGGCCCTGGCCAATATAGCTTCCTAAAGGGATGAATACTTAGTCTGAACAACCTGTTCTTCCACTAGGAAATGGGTACGTTTAGTTGCTTGTTAACATGCTGAAATTTACCGAGGATACTCAAACCTCAGCCTCCACGGCCCTGAGACCACAGCCAGGTGGTACCTGCTAGGGCTTACCGCTGCCCTAGAAGGAATCACATTAAAGGCTGCCCTAGTGGGTAAGGAGCCACACTGCCAACTCAAAGGCAGGCAGTTTGAATCCACCAGCTGCTCCATGAAACAAAGATAACCAGTCCCCTCCCTTATGATTTAAAGCCTCTGAAATCCCACTGAAGCGTCAGTTATGAGTCGGTTCCAATTCGAGGGCACAAAGCAACAATAGCAAGATAAAATGTGGAACAAAATTTTTTAAAAGATAAGAAACTGGTCAAAGACTGATGAAAGCCAGTCTGGCTATTAGCCGCCCTTCAAGCCTGGACTTGAACTTAGCCTTGCCACTCACACCCCAGACTCAACTTTCAATCTAACAATGCTCAAAACTCACTGCCATCAAACCAGAGCTGACTCATAGCTGACTTTCCAGCAAGTTTCTGGAGCTCTAAATCACACAGGGGGAGAATGGCCATCCTTCTCCTGAGGAGCCACCATGGATTTGAACCACCAGAAGGACACAACCATTAGATCAACAGGCCAACTCCCACAGACCATGGCATGAAATCTCCCTAACCCAAGAGTTGTATAGAGAACCATCAAGTCAGAACCGACCCATAGCTGACCCTCCAACGAGTTTTCAGAGGCAGTAAATGGCACAGAAGGAAATTGCCCATCATTCTCCCATGGAGCAGCTGGTGGATTCAAACTATGTGTCTTGAGGACTGCAGCACAGATTGTTGTCACTAGGCCACCAGAGCTCCCTAACCAAACAATAGGCGGGGCTAGGAGATGAACAGAAACACCAAACTGGCACACACACCTTAGAATAATTAATCAGGGGAGATCAAAAGAGTAGCATTTACCCAAGAAAAAAAGTGAAGATGGTGAAGCTTTTCTCACATATTTTAGGCATGTTATTAGAAGGGATCAGTGTGGAGAAAGATACAATGCTTGGCAAAAAAGAGGAAGACCCTCAAGGAAGTCAACTGACACAGTGGCTGAAAAAAATAATCCAGAATGAAACACAACAGAGATTATGATGATGGCACAGGCACAGGACAAGGTCAGTCTGAGAACCAATTCAAAGGTACCTAAAAGACAGCAAAAACAGAGTTCAAAAGCAGGAAAGAATAGAGGGGGGAAAGGGAAGAATACAAACAGAAATTGAGAAAATTATGAGACTAGGTTCTGTAGAGAAGCAAAACCGATGAAGTTTGTATCTCTCCAAAGAACACAAACAACTCTTTGCCATGGAGTCAGAATGGCCTCATAGCTGATTCTCCACTGGGTTTCCAGAGGCTATAAACGCACAAGAGGAGACTGTCAACTTGCTTCGCTGGAGCAGCTGGTGAATTTGATCCACCTGCCTTTACTGGAAAACATGATCCTGGTGGCAAAAATGAGGCTGGAGATAGAATGATAGAATTTTGTACCATCAATGGCTTTTTTCCCCCTCTTTTTTTAAGAATGGTTTCTGATTCTCCCACTAATCCTGACACCATATTCCTCCTCGTACAGCCCAGCATCTCAGATGATCTGTTCTGCATACAGATCAAAAAGGTATGGAGACAAAATACATCCCTGATGGACCCCCTTCTAGACTTTGAATCAGGTACTGTCTCCTTGCTCTGTCCCTGCTTGATGAAACTGAGGAGGATCTGAAGCACTTGCTGCAGAAAGTCAAGGTCTGCAGCCTTCAATACAGATTCAAACTCAACATCAAGAAAAAAAGATTCTCACCACTGGGCCAATTGGCAGCATCAGTATGGATGGTGAAGAGATTGAGATAGTTAACAGTTTTAGTTTATTTGGCTCCACAGTCAACACTCTTGGTAACAGCAGCCAGAAAATCAGGAGACGAATTGTATTAGGAAAGTCAGCTGTCAGGGACCTCTCAAGAGTACTGAAGAACAACGACATCAGATTGGAGACTAAGGTGCGCCTGGTCTGGGCCATAGTCTTAGCAATTGAGTGCTATGTGTCGGAGAGCTGGATAGTGACTAGAGATGATAGAAAGAGAATTGATGCCTTTGAGCTGTGTTGCTAGAGAAGAATATTGATTACACCGTGGACTGCTAGGAGAACAAATAGGTTTGTCCTGGAGAGAATGAAGCCAGAATGGTCCTTGGAGTCAAGGATTCTGAAGCTTCGTCTGACATTCTTTGGGCATGTTGCAAGGAGGGACTGGTCCTTGGAGAAGGATATCATGATTGGGAGAATGGAGGGACAGCACAGGAGAAGAAGACCCACGATGAGATAGATCGATTCTGTGGGGTGGTGAGAATGAGTGTGTCAAAGACAGCGAGATTGGCATAGGATAGAGCAGCGTTTAGAGCGCTTGTATATAGAGTTGCTATGAGTTCAAGCTACTCGATGGCACATAATAACAAGAACAATAGCAACAAGAATGGTTTTATAATTTTATTGTATTACTTTTTCCGTGTGTACTGTCAAATTGGATCTGACTGGTACAGAAGGAGATTGCCCCTACCATCAGTGGCTTCTTGTTGTTAAGTGCCATCAAGTCATAGGCAACTCATAGCGACCCTATGAACAAAAGTCCTCAACACTTATGTGACTTTCATCCCTTCTCCAGGTTGATGGGGTTTCCAGAGGCAAGCTATTATGAATGTGGATGCCACTCCTGCTTCCAACCTTGTTTTAATTGGGGAGCTCCACCAAACACTGTCCACCCTGGGTAACCGTTATCTCATTTGACACATCAGTGTCACAGTGTTTAGCATTACAGCAACCACAAGTTACCTTGTACAGCAAATAGACACACCAGGGCTATATGACCTAGGAGAATGACCAAAAACAATTAAAAACAGACCTGAGGGCCACAGATTAAAGTCATCACCTTTGGTTTATTCATTGCAAATACCTGTTACAGAAACATGATGACTGTACACATGGACCTCACCTGATGGTCTACACAGGAATCAGATTGGTTACATCTGTGGAAAGAATCACTGGAGAAGCTCAACATCAGGTATGAAAATTAAGCCAAGTGCTGACTGTGGAACAGACCATCAACTACAACTGAAGCTAAAGAAGTCAAATCCACAAGAACCAAAATGTGACCTTGAGCATATTCCACCTGAGTTTAATAACCATCTCAAGAACAAGTCTGAGGCCTTAGACACTAATGAATGAAGATGAGCTGTCAGAGGATATCAAGAATATATTCCATGATAAATGCAAAAGGTCATTGCAAAGACAGAGGAGGAAGAGATTCCGAATATTGCACTAGAGTGTCGAGAAGCCAAAGCAAAGGGAAGAAACCAGGAAGATAAGAAGTGGAACAGAATATTTCAAAGGGCTTCTCGGCAAGACAAAGCAAAGTGTTATAACAAACTGTGCAAACAGCTGGAGTCAGAAAATCAAAGGGATGAACTAGCTCGGCATTTCTTTAGTTAAAGGAACTGAAAACAAATGCAAGCCTTGAGCTGCAATACTTAAAGATGATATGGAAATAAACCAGTATAAATTTTTTTTTAAAAATGCTATGGGCAAAATGTTGAATGATCCAGGATGCATCAAAAGAAGATGGAAGGAGTGAAGTCACTGTTCCAAAAAGAATTGGCTAAAACAACTATGAGATATCATACACCCAGTCAGAATAGCAAAATTTAACAGAACAACAAGCAACAAATGCTGGAGAGGTTGGGGAGAAACTGGAACCCTTATTCACTGTTGGTCGAAATGTAAAATGCTGCAACCACTGTGGAAGGTAGTATGGCGCTTTCTCAAAAAGTTGCAAATAAAGATACCATTTGACCCAGCAATTCCACCACTGGGAATATACCCCAAAGAAACCATAACTGCCACTCAAGCAGATATATGCACACCCATGTTTTATTGTGGTTTTGTTCACAATAGCGAGGAGTTGTAAACAACCTAAGTGCCCAACAACAAACAAACAAATAGAGAAGCTGTGATATTTTCACACAATGGAATACTATGCTGCATTGAAAAACAAGGAACTCATGCAATATTATTCAAAATGTGTAACCCTGGAGGACATTATGCTGAGCGAAGTATCTCAGTCACAAAAGGACAAATACTGCGTAGTGCTACTATTGTAAAACAGGACTGACCTCGGGGTTGGGGGGAGACTGAGAAAGATGGGTTAAATAATGTATACTACATTGAAACAGATGAGGGAGAGAACTGTTTAAAAGGGATATGTGATTAAGTATTTTTGTCAGGACGGGAGCCCAGAGTGAAAGCTGCATAGTGGAGTGGACCTGGGGAGAGGGATTGTAAAACAATGAAAGAATTTTTCTTTTACTTTTCCAAGAGGGTAGTGTATTGTGTAGAGGGGGAGGGTTGGGAGGGGAGAAAAGTGCAACAATGAATGAATGGAAACCCAAAGTCTCTGTAAATTTTCATTGAAATTAATAATAATTAAAAAAAAGAATTGGCTGACACAAAAGAACTTCATTAAACAATATGTGATTAAGAGGCAATGGTGATGATGGAGGAAGTTCAAGCTGCTCTGAAGGAAATAGCAAAACTCAAGACCCCAGGAATAGATGAAACACAAATGGACGTATTTTAGCAAACAGATGCTTCCCTGAATGTTCTCACCAAATTCTGCCAAGAAATCTGGAGGACAACTACCTGGTCAGCCGACTGGCAGTGATCCATATTTTTTCCCATTCCCCGAAGGGTAATCTGACAGTAGGTAGAAATTATCAAATAAAATCAATACTATCACAAGCAAGCAAAATCTCGCCAAATATTATCCAAAAACAACTGGAACAGTATATCAACAGAGAACTACTAGAAGTACAGATTGGGTTTAGAAGAGGCCATGACACTAGCGACATCATTGCCAACGTCAGATGGATCTTGGCTGAAACCAAAGAGTGCAGGAAAATGTCTATCTGTATTTGATTGTCTGCACAAAGGCTTGATTGTGTAGATCACAACACACTGTGGCTAATCTTGAGAAGAATGGGAATCCCAGAACACCTGATTGTGCTCACTCATGTGAAACCCACATTGGGACCAAGAGTCAATTGTCAGAACAGAGCAAAGACATGCTGCATAGTTCAAAATCAGGAAAAGAGTGTGTCAATCTATTGCAGAACAGTTCTTTCAGGAAGCTGATTTTTATGAGGAGGAATGTGGAATTAGAATTGGAGGAAGACTCAGCAACAACTTGTGTTATGTAGATGGCACAACCTTACTCACTGAAACTGAGGAGGACTTGAAACATTGGCTGCAGAAAGTCAAGGACTTCAGTCTTCAATATGGATTGAAGCTCAGCATCAAGAAAACAAAGATTCTTACCACTGGCCCAGTTGGTAGCACCGTGATAGGTGGAGTAGAGATTGAAATTTTTAACAACTTTAACTTGCTTGGTTCCACAGTCAACACTGTTGGCACCATGAGTCAGGAAATCAAAAGACTAAGCAGATTAAGAAAATATGCTGTCAGAGGGCTCTGACCTTTCCAGAGGGCTGAAGTGCAAAGATGTCAGTCCAAAGACTATGGTGCCCCTGATCCAGGCCATGGTTTTCACAATTACTTGCTATGCATCAGAAAGCTAGACAATGAATATGGATGATAATAGAAGAATTGATGCCTTTGAGTTGTGCTAGACAAGAGTACTGAACTTACCATGGACTGCCAAGAGAACAAACAGGTCTGCCTTGGAGAGGATGAAATCAATTTGCTCTGTGGAGACAAGGATTTAAAGCTCACATATTTTGGGCATCTTGCCAAAAGGAACCAGTCCTTGGAGAAGAATATCATGCTTGGAAGGGCGGAGAGACAACACAAGAGAGGAAGACACTGGATGAGATGGATTGACGGGTAATAGGAGCAGATGTGTCAGAGACAGTGAGATTGGCTCAGTCAGAACAGAATTCAGATCTATTTTGCAAGGTGTACTATGAGTCGCATGTGATTTGACGGCACATAAAAATAACAAGAAAAACCTTTGCTTTGACAGAGCAACTTGTTACCCACTAGGCCACCAGAGCTAACTATTTACCTATAATCTAGAGATTGAGATTATTGACAGCTTCATTTTACTTGGCTCCACAATCAACACTCTTGGTCCCAGCAGCCAGGACATTAAAAGACAAATTGCATTGGAAAAGTCTGCCATCAGAGACCTCTCCAAAGTACTGAGGAGCAATGATGTCAATCTGGAGACTAAGGTGTTCCTGATACAAGGCCATAATCTTTGAAATCATTTGCTTTGCATCAGAGAGCTGGATAATGACTAGGAACTATAGAAGAATTGATGCCTTTGAGCTGTGGTGCTAGAGAAGAGTGTCGAATATACCAGACACTGCTAGGAGAACAAACAAGTTCATCCTGAAGAGAGTGAAACCAGGCTGCTCTTTGGGGGCAATGATTCTGAAGCTTCATCTGACATACTGTGAACATGTTGCAAGGCAGTCCTTGGAGAGAGACATCATGCTTGGAAGGGTGGAGGTACAGCACAGGAGAGGAAGACCCTCGATGAGATGGATTGATTCAGTGACCGGGGTAATATGGGTAGGTGCATCAGAGACACTAAGATTGGCAAGGGATAGAGCAGGGTTTAGGGCTATTGTGCATAAGGGTCACTATGAATCACAGGCGACTTGACGGCACATAACAACAACAACATCATCTATCTATCCATCTATCTAGACAGAGGAGAGATTTTTAAGGAAATGGTTTGTAGAATGCTTGTAAGTACCAGATCTATGGGTCAGAGCTCAGAGAAGCATCTGATGAGGCCAATCAGCCCAAGTTGTCAGCAAGCAAGTCCAAAGAGGCATCAGAGTGCATACTTCAGAGGCTAAAGAATCCAAGGTCAAGTAATGAGGCTTAAAGCCTGCAGAGTCAAGTGCAGAGGTCATAGGCTAGAAGCAAAGCACAACTTAACTCATTGCTGGAGTCAGAAATGAATCCTAGCTGGCCTGCTCATGCTGCATATACCCACTTGTGGATCTTTCTGCTGAGGAGCCGCTGGTGAAGTTGAACTGTCCAGAAGGGCACCACCTTTGATTTAGCAGCCCTTTTCCTAGTAATTAGGCCACCAGAGCTCCCCAAGTCAGACACAGGATCAGACAAAGAGCCCTCCAGCTTTGTCAGAGTAGATTATCCAGAAGGCTGGGCTCTGGGAGGAGAAATGTGGCATCAGGATTGGAAGAAGACTCGTTAACAATCTGCATTATGCAGATGTCACCACCCTGCTTGCTGAAACTGAGGAGGACCTGATGCACTTGCTGTAGAAGGTCAAGTACTGCAGCCTTCAATATGGATTGAAGCCTAACATCAAGAAAACAAAAATTCTCACATCTGGGCCTATTGGCAGCATCATGACAGACGTTGAAGAGACTGAGATTGTTAGCAGCTTTAGTTTGCTTAGCTCTACAGTCCCAGCAGCCAGGAAATTAAAAGACAAATTGCATTGGGAAAGTCTGCTGCCAGAGACCTCTCCAAAGTACTGAAGAGCAGTGATGTCAGAGTGGAGACTAAGGTGTGCCTGAGTCAGGCCATTGTCTTTGCAATTACCTGCAATGCATAAAAAAGCTAGACAATGACTAGGGATGATAGCGTGAGAATTGATGCCTTTGAGCTGTGGTTCTGAAGAAGAACATTGAATATACCATGGACTGCTAGGAGAACAAACAAGTTCCTCCTGGAGAGGATAAAGCCAGGCTGATCCTTGGAGGCAAGGATTCTAAAGCTTCGTCTGACCTACTTTGAACATGTTACAAGGAGGGACCAGTCCTTGGAGTGGGACATCATGCTTGAGAGGGTGGAGGGACAGCACAACAGAGGAAGACCCTAGATAAGATGGATTGATTCAGTAACTGTGGGTTAGGTGTGTTGGAGACAATACGTTTGGCACAGGATAGAGCAAGGTATAGAGCTGTTGTACATAGGGTCACTATGAGTCACAAGCAACTCAACAGACATAACAACAACATTCATAACATATCTTTAAATCTCCTTTTACTGACCCTTTTCCAGCTAGATAATCGTATTCTAAATTCTTTCTCATAGGACCTATTTTCTATCCTTTAATAATATTTATTCCTAACTGTTTAAAAGGGACATGCGATGAGTATTTGTGTATGTAAGGTATTTTTTGTCATGACGAGATTCCAGAATGAAGGCTGCATAGTGGAGTGGACCTGGGGAGAGGGATTGTTTAACAGTGGGGAAACTTTTACTTTTCAAAGAGAAGAGTGGACTGGGGGTGGGGAGGGGTGGGCAGAGAGAAAAGTGCAACAATAAATGAACAGAAATCCAAAGTCTCTAAATTTTCATTAAAATTAATAAAAAAATAATATCTATACCTCTTCCCTATTCTTCACCATTTAGAGGACAAGAAGAATATCTAAACTTTAACAGATGATCCCTGGTCATACAGTGGTTAAAGCAACTAGCTGCTAACCAAAGAAGGGTCCAACTCACCAGCCTCTCCATTAGAAAAAGATGTGGCAGACTGCTTCTGTAAACATATACAGCCTTGGAAGCACCCTGTCCTGGAGGGTCACGATGTTGTTGTTAGGTGCCATCACGTCAACTATGACTCAAAGCAACTCCAAGGACAACAGATCCAAGCCCTGCCCTCTCCTGCACCATCTCGAGGATTTCTGATATTCCCAAACCCATTGTTACAGTCACTGTGTCAATTCATCTCGTTGAAGGACTTCCTCTTTTTCTGAGTTCCCACCTTTTAAGCATGATATATCTTTTGAAGGGTCACACCCTTGCTTAAGTCATATCTAATATCTTAGAAGAGATAGACATATTTATCTTATTAGACAAAGAATCAAAGAATGAGAAGGGAGTGAATTGTACGACCATCAACAATAAAGAGTTGAGAGCACAGCTGAGAACATCCGAGACTAAGGAGAGAAAGGTAGAGTTAGAGCATCAGAGACACGAGACAGTGAACGACAAGAGACAGGAGAAGCAAAAGTGGAGAAACAGCAGCAGAAGAACCAGACTGGCTAGAAAGAGACCCGCCTGCAGGCACAACGGAGAGGAGGTGTCCTGATGAAAAACTTAGACCCTGAGTCATTTCTGATCCTTAGATGTAACCTGTTACTTCCCTAATAAATTCCATAATCGTCAGTTCTGTGTAGCTGTTGCAACAAATTATTGATCCAGCCCTGCAGAGAAAGAGGGTCATGGGAGGAGAGGTTGGTGTCAGAACTGATCTCGGCTTCAGATGCATCAGCAGCTTGGCCTGTTGCTTTTGCCGGCTTTGTGACGTTTATGTCTTTATGCCATTTTTATAACCTGCCAATTGTGAAATGTAATGAGAAGGACTTCACACACAGCCTCAATGATCAGAATTCCATTACAATAGCCTACAATTAATTAGGCTTTTAAAGTTGTTTTTGTAACATGTCTTTGAGTCAGAATCCACTTATAACTGACTCCCCAGCAGAGGCTATAAATCACTTAGAAGGAGATAGTCCTTTCTCCTGTGGAGCAGATGGTGGATTTGAACTGCTTAACTTGGGGCTGGCAGCACAACTTCCTACCTAGTAGGCAAACAGAGCACACAGATTTTAAAGTAGTGTTATTATGTGCTGTCGAGTTGACATGCACAATAGTTCTGAAACCAGCTCTATCCTGGGCCAATCTCACTGTCTCTGACACACCTACCCTCATTACCCCAGGTACTGTGTCCATCCATCTTATCTGGGCTCTTCCTCTCCTGCGCCATCCCTGAGCCCTTCCAAGATTGATGTCCTTCTCCAAGGACTGATTCCTTCTGGCAACATGCCTAAAGTATGTGAAACAGAGCCTCATAATTTCTCATTCTTGGTTCATTTTGAGCAATGGTTATTCCCAGTAATGATTTATACTTTTTGCCATCAAATTAATTTGAACTCAAAGTGGCCCAGTAGTATAAAATCTCACAGGATTTCCAAGGCTCTGATTTTTTTCTTATGATCAGAGCATTGAATCACTAGTGGTTTGAACCACCAACCTTTCAGTCACTAGCCATACACTTACAACTATGGCACCATGTCTCCTTTTCCCACTTAAGGCAGCAAACATGTATTACATATACATTTATATGCTTCTAAATATTTCTTCAAATCTTTGTTGTCTTTTTTATTGCTGCCTTTGTAATAAACCTCTTTAATAATAAGTTACTAATTAATTTTCATTTCTTTTACACCTTCCATGTACGGATGTAAAGATACCTGAATACAGTCTACTTTCAACAAACTCCTCAGAATAGTTGTTTGTACCATGTACATTAAAACTCTTCTAGAACAAAGACTCAAAAGATTTTCTTTTTAAAAAGATAACAGATATATTAGCTAGAATTAGGGTTGGCTGCATGTAACCAAAAATGCAAACTAGTAGTGACTGAAGCATAGACAAATTCTTGTTCCATATGAATGAGTTGGTAACTAAGCAGGTCAGTATGGTGACTCCATGGACTCAGCAAGGACCCTGATGTCATCTTCCTTCTGTTCTACTGTCCACACTGTGTGTCACCTCTGCACCCTAGCCCATAAAACAGCTGCTTCTGCCCTTTAGATATCAGAAAGGAAGAAGGGAAGAACACAACATTCTTTGAGGAATGTCCCACCCCTTCCTGAACAAGACCTTTTCCCATTTCATTGATTAGAATGTCATCAAGTGTAAAGTTATCATTATTAGGTGCCATGGAGTCGTTTCAACTCATAGCAACCCTATGAACTCCACACAGAATGCCACCCTGCCGACCCTGCACTGTCTTCACAACCTCTGCTGTGCCAGTCGCAGTGCCAGTTCACTTCCTTGAGAGTCTTCTCTTTAACTGATTCTCTACTCTTCCAAGCTTGAAAAGATTAGACCCTCCTGAGAGTACATCTACAGCATGTAAAATGAAGCCTCACCATTCTCATTCCTTCTAAAGAGTCCTCTCACCATCCTTGCCTCCAAGCAACACTCTGGCTGCACTTTTCCTAAGACAACTGTTTGTTCTTTTGACAGTCCAAGGGATGCTCAGTACTGTTCTCCAACACTACCACTCAAAGGCATCAATTCTTCTTCTGTTGTTCCTGTTCATTGTTCAGCTCTCAGATGCATAGCCAGTGATTGAAAAGGATTATGACCTGAATCAGGTGCATCTTAATCTTCAAACAGACATCATTGTTCCTTGATAATTCAAGATTTTGCCAGTAGTGTCCCTCAATGTTGCAACTTGAGGCATAAATTTGTTCTTCAGTTCTTTCCACTTGAGAAATGCCTAGTGTGTTCTTCTCTTTCAGCTTTCTAACTCCAGCTCTCTGCACATTTCATCATAATACTTTGCTTTACCTTTTCAATCTGTCATTTGAATTCTTCATTTCTCTTATGTCAGAATTCCTTTCCTTCCCCTTGTTTTGTCTCCTCTTCATTTTGCTTCAAGTTTCAGAGTCTAGTTCTAACATACATTTTGGTCTGTTATGCTCTTTGTTTTTTCATGGATGAGATCTTTGATGTCATTTCAAGTCCTCTGGTCTTTGGTCATTAGTGTCAATGTGTCAAATTTATTCTTAAACACTTCAGAGGACTTTTTCATTCATTTGGGGTACACTTAAGTTCATATTTTGGTTATTGTGAATTTAATTTTTTTTCAATTTCCCCTTGTACATGTATATGAGTACTCGATGTTCTGTTCCACAGTCAGCCTCAGGTCTGGATTTGACTGTTGATGTTAAGCTTCTCCAGATTTCTTTCCACCAATGTAGTCAGTCTAACACATGTGTGAAGTCTATGTGTATAATTTCCATTCATGTTGAATAAATCATTCATTGTACAAAATTCTATATTGTAATTCCGACTTTATTCAAACTGGATTCAGAAGAGGCCAGAGCTCAAGGGATATGACTGCTGATTGTTTCAAATTCTCAGTATCTTCATCTTTGCTTTAGTGGCTGGCATGTATATTTGAATAACAGGTGTATTACTTCCACAGTCAGCATCTGGCCTGGTTTTTACAGCTGATATTGAGCTTCTTACATGTATATAGATTGTAATTCACAACATTGTCCTTCAGAATAAATCTTGAAATGGTCTTTTTTTAAAAAAAGTTACTCTATTTTGCTTGTGTACAGTTAACTCAGATCTGACAGGTACAGGAGGAAATTGCCCTTCCTTCTCTAAAAGCGCATCTGGCAGATTTGAACCGTGTTCCTCTGAGATTGCAGTGCAGCTTCTTGCCACTAGGCCACCAGAGCTCCCCGAAATGGTCTTTTTTGACAATGAATGCCACTGTGCCAGAAACAACAAACTAAAGAACAATGATGTCATTCATTGTAAAAGTTGTTGTCGCTGACTGCCTTTGAATCGAGCATGACTCACAGCAATCCTATGAACAAAAGGCCTGAAACCCTCTACAACTATCAACATTTACTGAAGTTCATAGAATTTCTGAAGGCATGTTATTTAGGGAGTGGATTATAAAAGAGGGCTTAGAAATGTAACTGGCTATAATCCTGTCTCATTAACATCAGAGAGTTTAGAATTTACAACATATGGATAATTACATCAGATCACAAAATGGAGCATAGTTATGTAATAGTGAGAATCACCATCTAGTCCAGTTGATATCTATTTTGGATGGACAATAGTTAATCCATGTTACTGCCTCAATCAAATGAAATATTTTTATTTATGAAATTAAACAGTTCAAGAGTCGATCTGGATAAATTGACACAGGCCTCAAAAGAGAACAGAATGAGTAAGTTTGAATCTCTCCATTCTTTGCATTCCTTTCATTGATGTCTTCTCTCTCCTGATACCACAGAGTGAGAAGCCTAGAGGTCAATTCAGACTCCTATCCCACTGGATGTTCAGAGTCTCTTCAGAAACCCCATTTCCTCTTGTTGGGACATAGGTCCCTTCTTGCCCAATCTCTGGCTGAGATGTTGTGCTATCTGACCATGTCTGACTCACTTGGTCCACCCTTGAATACTAGGGTGAAGTACAGGAGTCCACACCCCACAAACACCGAGAATGTGTTGGGAAGGTAGACATACGTGCTTTCCAAGGAAATAGAGTTCAGTTATTAGTATAAAGGTGAAAGAGAACAGAAACACCAGATAATCCCCACCATGAGCTTTTTACGTTTAGTGCTATGATAATCAGCTATGTTTCTCTTTTTCTAATTTGATGATGAGATATTTAAAATAAGAAGTTCACCTTCAAGGGATAGAACTGTTTAAAGATGATATATGATTAGGTATTGTTGTCATGACAAGAGTCCAGAATGAAGGCTGCTCAGTGGAGTGGACTTGGGGGGAGGGGCAGGAGATTGTATAACAATGACAGAATTTTTCTTTTACTTTTCAAAAAGAAGAGAGAACTGAGGGAGGGGCAGGGAGAAAAATGCAACAAGGAATGAATGGAAATCCAAGAAATGTTCATTAAAATTAATAATTTTAAAAAAAGAAGTTTATCTTCACTGTTTTATCATGGAATCTACCCAATTTGCCAGTAGGTTAAATACTTGATTCAAGTAGGAATTCAATAAATAATGTTTGAATTAAACTATTGAATCCCACAATGGAATAATACATGGGGAGTTGCAAGCCTAACCCAAAAGTAGTAGCCTTCTGGTGATTGGACTCTACCAGTGGCTTCATGAGAGAAAGACAGGCAATCTCCTCCCATGCATTCTATAGCCTCTGAAGGTTGATGACTGTCAGGTGTAATTTAGTGCCAATCCACAATGATGGAAGAGGGAAACCCAGCGAAATCAAATCAACTGCTGTCGAGTCAATTCCAATTCATGGCAATCCAAGTATGGCAGTTTAGAACTGTGCTCCACAGTTTTCAAGATCATGGCATTTTCTTCTTTAATATAAAAATTAATGATAAACACTAAAAAAATAATGAATATGTTTTCCTTTAGTGGAGAAATGAGAAAGGTAGACATTCTAAAAAGACTAAGTCCTCTTTATAACATGCCCATATGTGAGATGAAGTGTCAGTGTACTTTCTTCTAAAGAGCACCCTGGTAGTATTTCTTCCGAGATGAGTTGTTTTTTCCTCTTGGCAATCCATAGAATATTCTGTACTCTTCACTAACAGCACAATTCCAAGATATTTATTCTTCCATCATCTTTGTTCATTGTCCAACTTTCATATACATAGGACGTAACTGGAATACCATGGTTTGCTTCAGGTGCACCTGAGTCTTTAAAAGTACTTGTTAGCACTTTGGAAAGGTTCTTAATGGCAGATTTTCCCAATGCAGCTCATCTTTTGATCTCTTGACTACTATTACTTACTATAATTGTGGTGTTGATTGTGCATCTAAGTTAAATAGCAACTTCAGTCTTTCCCTCCACCCATCACGATGTTTCCCATTTGTCTAGTGATGAAGACTTCTTTTTATTGGTGTTGAGATATGATCCACATTGAAAGTTATATCATTAGTTCTTGATCTTCTGAAGAAAGAATTCCCAGTTCTTATTCTTTTAGATCATGATATTTTAAAAGCAGATCACCAGGTCTTTCTTTTAAGGCACTTCTGGGTGGGTCTGTATTACCAACCTTCCGATTAATAATGAAGACCCTTTCTATTATGAGGAATTTCTTTGACTACTATAGGTACATGGATAATTTAGAGACGTATATGAGCTCTACCATTTTGACAGTGTATCTATGTCCTGGGGACACAGTGATTAAGCACTCAACAGTTAATCAAAAGGTTACTGGTTTGAACTCACCAGCCATAACATGGAAGAAATATTGTCAGTCTGCTTCTATGAAGATTGTTACTGTTGTTAGATGCAACTATAATATATTTTATATAATCTATTCCTTGAAAGGGACTAGTCTAGAACTGACTGACACTGAGACATTTCAGGCAGTACCCAGTGAGCAGGAGTCCATGGTATACTGAAGGAGGAAGCTGAAGCCTCAGTGAAGGCATTGGCAAAAAAGAAGTCCCCAAGAATCAATGTGATGCCAATTGACTTGTTATAAATTCACAAATGCAGCCATGGATGTGCCAGGAAATTTGGAAGACAGCTTTCTAGTCAATGGATTAGGAGAGGTCTATATTTGTTCCCATACCCAAAAAGGGTGATCCAACAGAATATGGAAACTATTGAACAATATCATTAATATCTCACCCAAGCAAAATATTGCTCAAGATCACATAACAAAGGAACACTACATGGTTTAAAATTAAGAAAGGAGTGTGTCAGGGGTGTATTCTGGCTCCATACCTATTCAATCTGGATGCTGAGAAAGTTCTTTGAGAAGCTGGACTCTACAAAGAAGACTGTGGCATCAAGATTGGAAGAAGACTTATTAATAACCCACGATATGCAGATGATACAGCCTTGCTGCTGAAAGTGAGGACTTGAAGCACTTGTTGCAGAACATCAAAGAATACAGCTTTCAATATGGATTACATCTCAACATCAAAAAAACAAAGCTTCTTCCCATCGGACCAATAGGCAACATCATTATAGATGGAGACAAGATTGAAACTGTTAACAACTTCATCTTACTGGAATCCACACAATAAACACCCTTGATACCAACAGTCAGGAAAGTCTTCAGTAAGGGACCTTTCCAAATTATTGAGGAGTAATGATGTCAGTTTGAGGACTAAGGTGCATCTGTTTCAGGCCATGATCTTTCCTTTTACATGCTATGTATATGAGAGCTGGACAATAAATAAGGATGATAGAAGAAGTGATGCCTCTGAGCTGTGGTGTTGGAGATGAGCACTGAACATCCCATGGACTTCCAAAAGAACAAACAAATGTCTTGGAGAGGGTGCAGGCAGAGTGCTCACCCTGGAGGCAAAGTCCCTTTGAGGCAAGGATGATGAGGCTTTCCCTCACATACTCCAGGCTTGTTGCTAGGAGGAGCTATTCCTTGGAGAGGGACAAGATGCTCAGAAAGGTGGAGGGTCGGCAAAGGAGAGGAAACCCCTTCAACCAAGTGGATTGACACGTTTATTGCTGCAATGGGCTCTAATGTGTCAGGAAGTGTGAGGATGACACAGGATAGGACTGGGTTCAGATCTGTTATTCATAGGATCACTATGGGTTGTACTTGACTCACCAGCACCTAACAACAATAGTCCTTGGAAGGGACCTCATATTTGGAAAGATAGAAGGTGAGAAAGAGAGAAGGATCCTCAAGGCGAGAGACTGACACAGTCACTGCCACAACGGGCACAGTGGAAATTATGAGGATGATGAAGGGCAGGGCAAGGTTTTGATCTGCTGTTCTTAGGGTCACTATGAGTTGGCATCACTCATCAGCACCTCACAACAACACTGTATCTAACATTGGCGTTCTGGTGGCGTAGCCAGTGGTGTACTCCACCTGCTAACCACAAGGTGAGCCTCTCTGGTGGATCAGATCCACCAGCCACTGCCCAGCAAAGAGATGTGTCACCTTTTCCTGGTAAGATTACAGCTCTCGACAAACAAAAATCTCCACGTCACTGCTGAGAAGTCTGACTCACCTAAGTCACCCCACTGGGCTTTAGAACCAAGACTTTTAATTAACTACTCAACACCCTGTAGACTATGCCACCAGAGTTCCTGAATTGTTGTGGTTGTTGACTACCATCAAGTTGGCACTGACGCGTCCAGTGGGTTTTCAGAGGCAGTCAATCACACGGGAGGAAACTGCCCGTATTTCTCCTGCACAGCAGCTTGTGAACTCCAACTGTGTTCCTTTAGGTTGACAGCACAACTCCTTACCACTAAGCCACCAGAGTTCCCTAATTGAGGCTGTGAATAATATATCCGAAAGGAGCTTTGGTGATAGTGTTTAAAGCACTCTGCTACTCACCCAAAAAAGACCAGTGACTTCACAGCAGAAAGATGTAGCGTTCTTGTTCTGTAAAGATTTACAGCCTTGAAAACCCTGTGGGGGAAATCTACCCTTTCTTGCAGTAGGTTCACTGTGAGTCTAAATCAACTTGATCATACTGGGTTTTTGAACATTTACAGTAGACTTCCACTTCTCTTCCGCCTGTAGCTTCTGGTGCATTCAAAACCCTAATATTTTCCTAGCAACAATAGCAAAGTTCAACAAGGAAGCAAACAATAACTACTGATGAGGTTGTGGGGAGATTAGAACTCTTAGTCACTCCTGGTAGGAATGTAAAATGGTGCAGGCACTACGGAATGCAGGCTGGTAATTTCTCAAGAAGCTGGAACTAGAAATACTATTTGACCCAACAATTCTGCTACTGGGAATATACCCTAAAGAAACCAGAGCTAGAATGCAAACAGATGTGTACACACTTATGCTTATTGCTATGTTAGTCACACCAGCAAAGAGATGGAAGCAACCCAAGTGCCAATAAACAAATGGATGGATAGAAAAACAATGGTCCATTCACACAATGGAATATTATGCAGCACTGAAAAACAACGAACTCGTAAAACATTGCACAACATGCAGCACCTTGAGGGACATTGTGCTATGCGAAATATCTCGGTCTCAAAAGGATCAACACTGTATAACAGCATTGTTATAAAATAAGACTGATTTGAGTGGACTGGGGAGACCATGGGAAGACTGTGGTGAGATAATCAATACTACATTAGAACAGATGAGGGGAAGAACTGTCCGAAAGGAATGTATGATTAGGTATTATATGTATGGCAACAATCTGGAACAAGGAGTGCTTTGTGGGGTGGGCTGGGAGAGGGATAAGGAAGGGAATGGAAAAAAATGTTCAACAGTAGGGGAAAAAAGAGTAAGTATTATTTTAAAAATAAATGAAGATAAAAAAAGAATACCAACCCACTAACAATTTGGCCAGCAGTGCTCTAACCACTGGGCAACAAGATCTCCTTAACCCAGAGCTACTGGTACTGTATCTATTCACAACTAAGTACCTACTCTATTGTGTACAAAAGGATTGAGTGCTGGGCATTAACAGGGAAGGGGCAAGAAGGATGTGGTATTCAAGTTCTTCCATGAACACCCCAGCCAATTAGAGTAATTTTCACTCCCCTTGGGAGAGCAAACCCAGCTCAAGCTGATTTTAGCAACAAGGGATTTTACTGTGTCATGTAATTGACACCCTAGGGGTCGGTCTATCTCTGGTGCAGTATCTTCAGGCTCACCTGTCAGTGGTCCCCTCACTGGTTCTGCTTCTTCCTTCCCTTCTTCCTTTCTGAGCTGACATCATCGGATATGGCTACAACAGCTCTAAACCACAGTTCCTCAAATCTCCAAACCAAGCAGAAGAAAAACAGCTTCCTTTTCTCGGCACTTCGGGGAGACATCTGTTTTTGCCATGTTGGTCACTGGGATTAAGCAGCTAATCTCAGCTCTAGTCTTTGTGAGCAGGCAGAAACAAGTTACTCTGATTGGTTTAAATTAATCAGGGCCCATCCCTAGAACTGGCAGCTGGAGAGAGCTAGACAAAGCAAAGCTCAGATGAGGGAGAAAGGAGGCTGGGTGAACAACAACAGTAAAAATAGTATCTTTTCCAGGACCCATATTTTAGAGACGAGATGGTTCGTCTTTCCTCTGCAAAGCAACTGCTACATTCGAATCCCAAAGGAGGTGACACCTTTGGATTAGCAGTGCAATTCCCTACAGGCTTGTTGTTGTTATGTGTTGTCAAGTCACTTGCCACTCATAGTCACCCTCTGTACAACATCTCTGAACCCTGCACTATTTTTAGTCAATTTCATCGTCTCTAGCACGCCTACACCCATTACTCCAGTCACTGAGTCAATCCATCCATCTCATCCAGGGTCTTCTCTGTCCTTCTGACTTTCCAAGTATGATGTCCTTTTCTAAAGACTGGTCCCTCCTGGCAGCATGCCAAGGAGTGAAAAGAGTATGTGAGACAGAGCTTCAAAATCCTTGCCTCCTAGGAGCAGCCTGGTTTCACCCTCTCTAAGACAAAACTGTTTGTTATTCTAGCAATCCACGTATGTTCAATACTCTTCTCCAGCACTACAGTTCAAAGGCATCTATTCTCTTTCGATCATCGCTTGTGATTGTCCAGCTCTCTGATGCATACCAAATAATTGAGAAGACTATGACCTGGATCAGGAGCACCTTAGTCTCCAGACTGATGTTATTGCTCTTCAGTACTCTGGAGAGGTCCCTGACAGCTGACTTTCCTAATGCAATTTGTCTCTTGAGTTCCTGGTTGCTGGTACTAAGAGTGTTGATTGTGAAACCAAGCAAACTAAAACTGTTAACAATCTCAATCTCTTCACCATTCATAATGATGCTGCCAGTTGGCCCAGTGGTGAGAATCTTGATATTGAGCTTCAATCCATATTGAAGACTACAATCCATGACCTTCTGCAGCAAGTGCCTTAGGTCCGTCTCAGTTTCAGCAAGCAAGGTTGTGTCATCTGTGTAACACAGGTTGTTGATGAGTCTTCCTCAAATCCTGATGCCACATTCCTGTTCATAAAGTCCAACCTTCCAAATAAGAAATAGATTTAAAAGGTAGCAGAAAGAACACATCCTTGACACATTTCTTCCCTTGCTCTGTTCTAATGACTGCTTCCTGGTCCAAGTAAAGGTTTTTTATGAGCACAAGTGTTCTGGGGTCCCCATTCTTCTCAAGGTTAGCCACAGTTTGTTTTGATCCACACAGTCAAATGCCTTTGCAGAGTCAATGAAACACAGACAGAGATTCCTCATACTCTCTGCTTTTGCCTAGATCCATCTGACATTGGTTAGGATGTCCCCAGTGCCAGGGCCTCTTCTAAAGCCAGCTTGCACTGTGGTGGTTCTGTTTTGGATATCTTCAGCAAGATATTAGTGATCCTGTTCGATAATTTTCACACTCTGTTGGATCATTATTTCTTGAAGTGGGGATAAATATGGATCTCCTCCAGTCCGTTAGCCACGTAGTTGTCCTACAGATTTCTTGGTACAACCTGGTAAGTACATACATCCAGTACTGCAACTGTTTATTGAAATATGACAAGTGATATTCTATCAATTCATGGGGTCTTGGTTTTTGCTAATACTTTCAAAGCAGCTTGAATGTCCTCCATCACCATTGCTTCTTTCTTGATCAGGATTTGAAGTGCTTGCTGCAGAGGATCAAGGACTACAATCTTCAACATGGATTGAAGCTCAACATCGAGAAAACAAAGATTCTTACCACTGAGCCAATTGGCAGCACCATGATGGAGAAAAGACTAAGATTGTTAACAATTTCAGCTTGCTTGGTTCCACAAACAACACTCTTGACACCAGCAGCTAGGAAATAAAAAACAAACAAACAAGAAAACGGCATTGGGTATATGTGCTGTCAGGTACCTCTCCAGAGTCCTGAAGAATAATGATGTCAGCCTAGAAGGTAAAGTGCACCTGATCCCTAGTCTTTACAATTACTTGCTATGCATCATGAATCTGGATAATTAATTAAGATGAAAGAAGAAGGATCAATGCCTTTGAGTTGTGGTGCTGGAGATAGTATTAAACATACCATAGACTGCCAAGCGAACAAACATGTCTGTTCCGGAGAAGAAGCCAGGTTGCTCCTTGAAGACAAGGATTTTGAAGCTCCAACTAATATACTTTGGGCATGTTGCCAGGAGGGACCAGTCCTTGGAGAAGGACATCATGCTTGCAAGGGTAGAGGGACAGCGCAAGAAAGGAAGACCCAAGATGAAATGGATTGAGTTGAGAGTGATTGTGGCAATGAGGGTAAATGTATCAGAGACAGAGGTTGGTTCAGGATAGGGCAGAACTCAGAGCTAATGTGCATGGTGTTGCTATGAATCACAGGTGACTTGGCAGCAGATAACAACAATAACATGAATGCTATTGAGGGGGACAGTTCCCCTTTATGAAGCAGATAGAAGTCAAACTCAGTCACTCCTCATTGCGACTGCTCCTTTCATATTTACCAAAGGTGAGCGTGCTTGCTAAGTATACCACCAAACACCAGGCTCAGGAAGAAGCAATCAACTGGCTTAGAGAACAGACAAGGCATCTGCCTTTTCTCCAGCCTTGGAATATGGATCTAAGAAACAATTGTTCAGGTTAATGTGATTCCACTGATGGAGGACGAGCTGGAGGAGGACCGACAGGCACCACATTAATCAGTGGTTATTTACTACTCATTCATAAAACAGGAGATTTTGCCACCTCCTGAGAATCAGCACTGAGTTTAAAAGAAACAAGCTTTCAAAGAATGACCTCTAGCCTTCCAGAAGATCCTTGATGGGAGGATCAAGGGGCGTGGTCTGCACCCTTGTGACATCATAGTCTAGCAGCTAAGAGAACTATATTGAATAGTTACACTCAGAAACATATAGAATCAAGGTCTTGGAGTAAGGCCAGACAGTCCCCACAAGGGAAGGACAGGCCGATCTGTATAGAATGTTTCCTCCTTACCTTTGAGTCAAGCACGATTCATAGTGACCCTATGAACAAAAGGCCTAAAGCCCCTCTACAACTATTGATATTTATCAACGTTCACAGAGCTCCCAGAGGCATGTTATTTAGGAAGTGGATGTCACTCCTGCTTTCAACAAGGATAGAAAGTAGCAAATGACTAAAGAGACAATTAGTGTTACTGTCAGCTTCATAGTGTCAGCCTCTAACTCATTCTATATGTTCCTGAGTGTAACTATTCAATATAGTTCTCTTAGCTGCTAGACAATGATGTCACAAGGGTGCAGACCACGCCCCTTGACAGTTAGGGAGGGTGACACTAAAATAGCCTGAGGGTCTGCAGCAGAGGCAGATAGGCTGACATGGTAGGGAAATGACCTGTAGGCAGTAGAGTCAGGATTGATGTTACCCATCACTTAAAGTAAGTGCACTAAACTAAGACGGCATCTAAAAACAGCAATCACCCAGTGCCTTAATCTTTACCTCT
The DNA here is from genome assembly GCF_000299155.1 of Elephantulus edwardii. Lineage (NCBI taxonomy): Eukaryota > Metazoa > Chordata > Mammalia > Macroscelidea > Macroscelididae > Elephantulus > Elephantulus edwardii. The sequence goes on along the minus strand of NW_006399837.1, from coordinate 5,325,684 downwards.
TCCTCAGTAACCTCCCAGTCAGGTTTAAGCGGGTGGGCCTCTGTAACTGCCAAGGGTCTCTACCTTGACCAATGGGGAAAACTGTGGGAAACTATTTTTTTTAGGTACCATCAAGTCGACTGCAACTCAGAGACCTTATGAACAATCAATATGAGCTCTGCCCTGTGCTGAGTCATAATCACCGTCTCTGCTACACTTGAGACCATTGCTACAGTCACTGTGTCAATCTCCCTGGTATAGGTCTTTTTTTCTCTTTTGCTAACTCTCCACGTTTCCAAGCATGATGTCCTTTCCCATGGACTTGCCCTTCCTAGTGACATGCTTAAAATATGTGAGATAAAGCTTCACTATCTTTACCTTCAAGAAGCACCCTGGATGTGCCCTTTTCTGAGCTATATTTGTTTGTTCTTTTGGCAGGCCATGCAATGTTCATACTCTTCTCCAACATCACAATTCAAAGACATCAAATTTTCTGTCATTTTCAGTCATCATCCAACTTTCAGATGTGTAGCAAGTGATTGAAAAGACCCCAGCAGGCACACCTTAGTCCTTAAACTGATATCATTGCTCCTCAGTAATTTAAGGTGGTCCCTGATTGCTGAGTTTCCCAAAGCAATATGTCTCCTGATCTCCTGACTGCTGGTACGAAGCGTATTAACTGTGGATCCAAGTAAAGTGAAGCCATTGATCGTTTCAATCTTTTCTCCATTTATCATGATGTTGCCTACTGGCCCAGTGGTAAGGATTTCTGTGTTCTTGATGTTGAGGTGTAAGCCTTTTGTGGCGTGGAGAATTTAGCAGAGCCATGCCACTCTCAGGGTAAGGATAACACATCACCTCATCCCACTCCTTCCTGCCCTGCCTTTTTGTGGCTCTGTGCAGTGCCTACCCTCTCCCATTGGCCAAGGCTGGAAGAGCCTCCTGTCTGCCCACAGGCAGGTGCTATGTTCGGCCCTGCTCCCTGCACTCTGGCTGGTGAGTGACACCCTGCCTTACTGGGTGACACTCAGTTTAGTGCTGCCACTGCTCCATCATGAAGCAATATGTCAGCCTGATATCCATGAGGTTTCCATGAGCCACAACTAACAGCAGCTACCAACACTGGCACTGTTAGAAGAACAGTTGTCTTCAGTAATTTGGACAGTTGCTAAAGTAATGATGTGAATAGCACACTCTTACATGGGACAAAACAATTAGTCCATAAAATTTTACAATTGTATTTTAATCTTTTTTTTAAAAAAAAAATCTATTCAATCACTCATTCCAGCTAGATCATTTGTAAAAAGATTATCTCTAGCACAGGCATCTGTTATATTGTCTGCCCAGCAACCCTGCCCAACTTTGTCTATTAAAAGCAACCTTCTTTCCTTTGGGGAACAGTCTGTTCCACTTGGAGCGTTTCTGTAACATCACCTTCTGCCATGCTGGCCACAGCAGTGAGTTAAAAGCCCTGGCCGCCAATCAAAACATCCCACCCCAGCTAGCTACAGGTGTTGGATCGAAGCATGGTCATGTGACCCAGGGGACCAGAGCCCACCCTGGCGCTTTATATCAGTCTCCCAAGGAGGCTGGGTTGGATTGGTCTAAGCCTGCAATCGCCTGACTCCATGGCAACTCTCTCACAAGTCTTCAAGTCAGCACACACACAGGGCAAGCAGAGTCCATGGACAGATGAGCTGACAACCCCCAGAGCTAGTGGGTCTTGTGGTCAGCAACTACTCCTACCCTTTCTTATAAAATGAGTCAGTGTGTGTAGTGGGGGCGTGTGTGTAGTGTTTGCTATAACTAGTATGTGGTTAATCACAAGTGAAACTTCTTGTTATACAGGCTCTGGGAGAATGAAAGGATTACAAAATGAAAGTTTTTTGAAGCTGAGGAAGATAGCTTGTTATTGTTGTGAAATTGTGGCTATTGTGTTTGTGGATTTATTGCACAAGCATCTGTATGCATGATGCCATTCTGGTTCCTTTTTTTTTGCCGAGGAATTTGCTGGTAACCTGTTATGTATATTCTGCATATCTTCGATCATTGTGGGCTTTTTACCTATATTCGAGCATCCTGTCCCTGTAAAGTAGGGAGTCTAGGCTTTCTTTTATAATTGCGTTAGATACGGCAATCCAAGTGAATACAACAGAAGCATAATACAGCCCTTCCTCTAGACATGGCCTTAACTCACTCCGTGCTATCCTGTCCTAGTTGATTGGATGGATAGATGCTTTCTCCATGGACTATTCTCTAAACTAATGACAGTGGTAGTTCAGGGATGCAATTCTGACGGGGAATGGCAGAGGAAACGCTGAAAAAGGAGATCAATCGGAACTGGTTTTGACAAACACTGTGCAATATAACAATAGAAATAGACTCTCAAGGAATGTGGCAAAACCAGAGCCTCAAGGAACAGACAAACGAGGTGGCCGAAAGTCACCATACGTCCATTAGGAGGAATGCACCATCAGCTGTGTAAACTCCACTCCCTGTTAGTAAAGGGTATATAAACCCTTGTGTAAGACAAAGATGGGGGTCAGTCTGTCCTGATCCGTTCATATATCTAATAAACCTCAGTTTCTTTCCCTTGCTCTCACTTGGTATTGGTGTCCTTCTTGTATATTTGAGTCAGAACTTTCTAGTTCTTGCTCGAAGAGGCCCCTTGACCTCTTTTGGAAATGATCCCCTTGATAATTTTTGCCTTCTATGTGGGAGATAATTATAATAATGGGTGACTAGAACGCAAAAGTTGGGAATAGAGAAGAAGAATCAGTAGTTGGAAAATATGGGCTTGGTGACAGAAATGAAGCTGGAGATAGAATGATTGGATTTTGTATAATCAATGACTTATTCATTGCAAATACATTTTATAAGAGACACAAACGCAGGTTATACACATGGATTTCACCTGATGGTATGCACAGGAATCAGATAGATTACATCTGTGGAAAAAATGGCTGGCGAAGCTCAATATCAGCTGTGAAAACTAGGCCAGGAGCTGATTGTGGAACAGACCACCAACTAACTACCCATATGCAAATTCAAGCTGAAGCTGAGGAAAATTAAACCAAATCCACAGGAGCCAAAATATGACTTTGA
>NW_006399837.1:5309987-5321060 GCF_000299155.1 Elephantulus edwardii | reverse complement strand
CTACAGGTAGACCACAGGAAGTCTAGTGGCTTAATGGGTAAGGAGTTGAACTGCCACTCCCAAAGCAGAAGGTTTGAATCCACCGATTTCTCCACAGGAGAAAGATAGGCAATCTCTGTGCAATTCACAGCCTCTGAATGTTCCACACCGTCAGTCAACCAGGAGTCTGACAGTGTAAGTATTGAATGTAACAATAACAGTAACAGGTAAGGCCCAGGCTATGAACATCCAATTTGCATAACAGTAGTTAGGAACTAACTTCCATAAAGTCTAGTATATAAAAACATCTAAGCACACACAATGGTGTCTAATAACAAACTGGTCCCTAGATCTATGCAACACGGATCAGAACATCACAGGTGGAGACAGCCATTCCATAGAATTATCTACCATAGAAGGTCAACAGAGAGACCTTTGTCCAAGGATCAAGTCCAGAGAGGGAGAAAGATTTATTTACATGAGAATTACACAAAGAAAGTGAAGAAGTGCAATCACATTGCAGGTATTGCGTTTAATATTACAAAACAGCACAGGTTAAATGGAAAACCACTATGCTCTGTAAGATTTCACTCAAAACACAATATAAAAAAATTGAATGTAAAAAGTCCATTATTATTATTACAATATTATTAGGAGATGTTTTTGTTTCTCTGAAAGGGTTTAGTGCTCCTTGTGTTTAGAAAAACACTTTAAATGATCTATGAAGATAAACATTTGGCTAACGTTAGACAAGAACTGTACCTACTGTCTGATTTATGTAAAACTCAAAAACAGATTTAAGAATGGAACTCATTCATAATCTGAGGATACTCCTTAAAACACCCCTCCACTTCATTAAAGAAAACACTGAGATGTTGTTACATAACTTTAAGGCACCTGAAATGAAATTCACAATTCCTGTTAAGCCAATACTGACTCAGGTGACCCTCCATCAGATTTCTGAGGCTGTTGAAAACTAAGGTGCACCTGGTTCAGGCTATTGTCTCGATCACCTGCTTCTAATGAGAGAGCTGGGCAGTGAATAAGGATGACAGAAGAATTGGTGCTCAGAATAATGTTGGAGAAGAGTACTGGATGTCCCATGGACTGTCAAATGGCAGAGTGCTCATGGGAGGCAGAGATGCCAAAGCTTCATCTTTCATACGTTGGACATGTAGCTAGGTGAGGTAATTCCTTGGAAAGGAACATCATGTTTGAAGAGATGGAGGGCCAGCAAAGACGAGAAAGACCCTCAATGTCACGGATCAATGAGTGCCTTCAGCAGTGGACTCTTGTGTGTGGGAGATGATAAGGATGGCACAGGATAGGGCACGGTTCAAGTCAGCTGTTCACAGGGTTGCAAAGACTTGTACTTGACTTGATGGTATCAAACTACAGGAATATGTTTACAGAAAAATATTCCTCCTTTTCCTGAGATATGAATTTGAACCACTAACCTTTCAGCTAGCAGTCAAACATCTAACACACCACACCAGCAGAGCTCTGTTGTTGTATGTATCATTGGGTTGGAGTCTCCAGTAGGTTTTTCACTGAAGCAGTTAAATTCATGAGAGGAGATTGCCCGTCTTTCTCTCACGGAGTAGCTAGTGGATTTGAACTGCTTGCCTTTAGGTTGGCAGCACAGTTCTTTACCACTGGGCCATCAGAGCTCCCTAGCAGGGCTCCAGTGAGTGTCAAAGCCTGGTTACATGCTCAGCCTTATCTGTGTTCCCAACCGAAGGCTCCCCCCACAGAACTTTATTTTTTCTCAGAGAATGGAGCAGTATAACCTGTCACCTTTGTAGTAAGTTTTATGTAACTCTAACTATTGTTGTTGTTCTTATGTGCCGTCAAGTCGCTTGTGACTCATAGAGATCTACAACAGCCCTAAACCTTGCTCTATCCTGTGCCAATTGCATTGTCTCTGACACACCTACTCCCACCACCCCAATCACTGAAACGATCCATCTCATCCAGGGTCTTTCTCTCCTACGCTGTCCCTCCACCCTCTCAAACATGATGTCCCTCTCCAAGGACTAGTCTCTTCTTGTTTCAGAATCCTTGTTTCCAAGGAGCATTCTGGCTTCACCGTCTCCAGGAAAAACCTGTTTTTTATCTCCTAGCAGTCCGTGGTATAGTCAACACTCTCCTCCAGCACCACAGCTCAAAGGCATCAATTTTCTATCACCCCTAGTCACTGTACAGCTCTCTAATGCATAGCACACAATTTTGAAGACTATCGCCCGGATTAGGCACACCTTAGTCTGCAGCCTGACATCGTTGCTCTTCATTTTTCTAGAGAGGTCCCTGACAGCTGACTTTCCCAATGCAATCCATCTCTTGATTGTTTGTTGTTGTTGTTATGTGCCATTCAGTCCCTTGCGACTCATAGCGACCCTATGTACAACAGCCCTAAACCCTGCTCTATCCCTTGCCAATCTTCCCATATTTGAGGGCTCAGTCTATTGATTATAGGAAGAACAAAAAAAGATGTCTCATTGTGTGACACAATAACTACTACAATGGGCTCTAGTGTATCAGGAAATGTGCGAATGGCACAAAATAGGACAGGTGTCAGATCTACTGATCATAAGGTCACTATGGGTTGTACTCAACTCACATCACTTAACAACAACAGCAACAGTTTTTATATATATAAAAAGACTGGGACAATACATCTACCAGAAACACAAGCCGGGTTTAGAAGAGGCCATGGTACTAGGGAAATTATAGCCAATGCCAGATGGATGTTGGCTGAAAACAGAGTATCCGAAGAATGTCTATTTTTATATGATATTTTTAAGAATGTGTTTTACGGATTATGCAAAGGCATTTGACTCTGGATCCCAACAAATTATGGCTACCATTGAGAAGATTGGGAATCCCAGAACACTGGATTGTGCTTAAGTGACACCTAGACCTAGAACAAGAAACTATTATATGAACAGAGCAGGGGAACACAGAATGATTCAAAATCAAGAAAGGAATGTGTCAGGAATGTATCTTTATACTTTTTGAATCTATATACTGAACCTATCATTTGGGAGGCTGGACTTTATAAGGAAAAATGTGGCATTGTGATTGGAAGAAGATTCATCAAGAACCTGTGTTATGCAGATGACACAACCTTGTTCACCAAAACTGAAAAGGACTTGAAACATTTGCTACAGAAGATCAAGGACCGTAGCCTTCAATATGGATTACAGGTCAACACATGGAAACAAAGATCTTTGCCACTTGGGCCAAAATGCAGTATCATGATGGACAAAAGATTGAGGTTGGTAATGATTTCACCTTGTTCAGATCTACAATCTACTCTTGAAACCAGCGGTCCAGAAATCAAAAGATGAGTTGCATTGGGAAAATCTACTATCAGAGACCTATCCAGAGTGCTAAAGAGCAGAAAGATGAGGGCTTTGGTCTTTTGAATTGTTTGATATACATTTTAGAGCTGGACAATGACTAAGGGTGACAGAAGATGAATCTATGTTTTGTGTTGCAGTGCTGGATAACAGTATTGAACTTACAATGATCTCCCAAGATAACAAACAGGTCTGTCCTGGAGAAGATAAGACCAGGCTGTTCCTTGAAGGCAAAGATTTTGAAGCTGTTTCACATACTTTGGGCATGTTGTCAAGAAAGGCCAGTCCTTGGCTATCATGTCCGGGAGGGTGGAGGAGAAGTACAGGAGAGGAAGACTTTTAAATTAGATAGATTGACTAAATGACCATGACAATGGGATCAGGGGTGTCAGAGATGGTGGACTCAGGACAGGGCAAGTTTCAGGGCAACTGTTCATGATTAGTGGTGGTCAACTGAGTGGTACATAACAACAACACACATATTTACACTGCCATCCTTTAAGGTATATTATTTGAGTCCACCAGCTTCTCTGCAGGAGAAAGATGTGCAGTCTCTTCCAAGGTGATTTACTGCTGCTGAAATATCTCTGGAGGGTCACAGTTATGAGTCAGTTCACTTTCAACCATGCTTAACAACGGACACAACAATTGGTAAAAGAAAGGAGAAAGACTGCTGGAAGGCAAAACAAGAGATTCCCCGAGGTGCAGCCACATCACGAAGCCCAGGCGCTTAGTCAGAGTCACTGCTAATTGCCATCAAATTGACTGTGACTCACAGTGATGCCATGCACAACCGAGCAAAGCCCTGCCAGGTCTCTGTTGCATCACAGTGTATTCTGAACGCCTCCAACCTAAAGACTCATCTTCCTGCCTTATGATGGATCATATTCTGCTCTGACGCATGTACTCACCTTGCATGTATTACTATTTTTATGGCTTCATTGTCTGTCAAAAAGCTCTGACTTTTCAGACAGCGGTCAATGCAGCAGCTTGTTAGACACTCCTCATTATCCTCTAGCCAAAGACCTGATAAACTAAATGCAACAGACGCAGTTGGCAGTCTTAGAATCCTGCAGCAAAAGGAAGGATAGAAAACAGAACTGAAAACCAGCTATGACCCCAGCTAGGTGATGACTGTGCCCTTGTGAGTTCAGAACTAACCACTTCCAACAATTCCCCAACCCAGCTTGGCAGAGAGTACCTTTTGGGCCCCACTAAGGCACCATCCGTCCCAAATTTCCAACCTCACAGACAGAGGGGAACCCATTCCCAAACTCCCTGCCAGCCCACCACACCCCCCAAACCACACATTCAACAAGTGATGTTTGCTAAAGTCAGGCTATTGGGGTTCAGGATCAGAAAGTCAATCACCATAATCCACCACATAAATAAAAAATAAAGGATAACTTCAAATGTTTATTCCAACTGATGCAGAAAGGGTATTTTTTCATATAATCCAACACATTTTTTTCCTAATAAAAACCTCAAAGCAAAATAATAGAATAATGGAGATGCCTCAGCATAATTAAGCCTATCCTCAAAATTAACAGTCAACATTTTTCTTAAAGAGAAACAAAAGCATTCCCTTTGAGAATGTTGTTGTTGTTGTTGTTATGTGCCGTCGAGTCGCTTGTGGCTCATAGTGACCCTATGTACAACAGCCCTAAACCCTGCTCTGTCCTGCGCCAATTACACCGTCTCTGACACACTCATCCCAATTACCCCAGTCACTGAATCCATGCACCTCATAGAGGGCCTTCCCCTCCTGCACTGTCCCTCCACCCTACCAAGCATGATGTCCCTCTCTAAGGATCGGTCCCTCCTTACAACATGTCCAAAGTATGTTAGACGGAGCCTCAGAATCCTTGCCTCCAGGGAGCCACCCAGTTTAAACCTTTCCAGGATGAATCTGTTTGTTTTCCTAGTAGTCCACGGTACCCTCAATACTCTTCTTCAGCACCACAGCTCAAAGGCATCAATTCTCCTTCTATCCTCCAACTCTCTGATGCATAACAAGTGATAGCAAAGACCATGGCTGTATCCGATGCACCTTAGTCTCCAGAGAGACACCATTGCTCTTCAGTACTTTGGAGAGGCCCCTAACAGCAGACTTTCCCATGGCAATACGCCTTTTAATTTCCTGGCTACTGGTGCCTAGCGTGTTGACTGTGGAGACAAGCAAACTAAAGCTGTGAACAATCTCAATCTCTTCACCATCCATCCTGATGCTGCCAATTGGCCCAGTGGTGAGAATCTTTGTCTTTTTGACATTGAGCCTCAATCCATATTGGAGGCTGCAGTTCTTGACCCTCTGCAGCAAGCGCTTCAGGTCCTCCTCAGTTTCAGCAAGCAGGGTTGTGTCATCTGCATATCACAGATTGTTGATAGATCTTCCACCAATCTTGACCCCACATTCCTCCTCATATAGCCCAGACTCCTGGATAATCTGTTCTCCACACAGGTTGAAAAGATATGGAGAAAGGACACATCCCTGGCATACACCCTTCCCAATTTTGAACCATGCAGTGTTTCCTTGCTCTGTTCTGATGACTGCCTCTGAGAATAATAAACATAAGATCTCTCGCTCATATTCAATGTTGTATTTGAAATCCTAGCTAGAGCAATAAGGCAAAAAGGAAAATAAAGGACATTCAAATTGGTAAGGAAAAAGTTAAGCTATTATTATTCAGATATGACAAAATCATACATACATGCAATTCCAAATATCCAAAAGAAAGTGACTGGAACTAATAAAAGGATTAAGCAAAGTATCCAGTTAAAAAAAATCAGTTTAATTTCTTCTCTACACCAACAAATAGGACTCTGATGAAAAATAAAATCAGGAAAATAATATATATAAAATAAAATAGTTATGAAAAATATAACTAACAATATAAAATATTTATGCAAGAGAAACTATAAAATACTATTGTAAAAAACCCCAAGAGTTATACATAATTGGAAAAACTTAATAATCTCATGGATTGGAAGATTTGACACTGTGGAAATGTCATTACTACCCCTAACAACTCAATCCAAATCTCAAGAATATAATTTAATAAAATGGGAAACCTAATCTTCAACTTTATATGAAAAGAAAAGCCCTAAATAACTAAAGCATTACTGAAAAAGAGTAAAGTGGGAGGCCACACACCTCCCCACACTTCTTTAACAGTCAGGGTAATCAAAACAACTTGGAACCGGTACAAGTTTAGACACAGACCAATGGAACAAGACTAAGGAACCAGAAGTAAAGTCATAATTTCTGGAGAGCTGATCTTCAGTCAAGGGCCAACATGCATTCAATGGAGAAGGGACAGTCTCTTTAGTAAATAGTACTGGCAAAACTAGATATCCGTTTACAGAAGGATGGAACAGGATTCACACCTCTCATCACACACAAAAAACTAACTTAAAATTGATCAAAGACCTAAATATAAATCCTGAAACTATAAAGCTCATGAAAGAAAATAGGCAGAAGCCTATGAACCCCACTTTATGGTATAAATACATTACTAAACATAAGGAAAAATACGCATGCATCAGATACAAACCAGACATCTGGTATCTCCTAAAATTAAATGCTGATGCTCACACCAGCCAGGCTGCTCCTTGGAGGCAAGGATTTTGAAGCTCCATCTGGCATAGTCTTGGCATGTTGCAATGAAGGACCAGTCCTTGGAGAAGGATATCATGCTTGGAAGGGTGGAGGGACAGTGCAAGAAAGGAAGACCCTGGCTGGATGGATTGACTCAGTGACTGGGATTTTGGGGGTAGATGTGTCGGAGACAATGAAGTTTGTTCAAGATAAAGCAGGGTTCAGGGCTGTTGTCATAAGGAACTTGACAGCACATAACAACAACAACAACATCAAAAGACCTCACCAACAAAACAAAATAGAAGCTATCTATTGGGGGAAAAACTTTGACAACATATCTGACAATGATCTAATCACTAAACTTTAAAGAAAACTTCAGCACCTCAACAACATGAAGACAAATCAATTAAAAATGGGCAAAGAACATGAACAGACATTTCACCAAAGACGTTCTGGTAAATAAAAACCACGTGAAAAGAGCTCCCAGTTGTAGAACAGGTTTGGAAGCAGGAGTGGCATCCACTTGCTAAAACACATACCGCTGGAAATTCTATGAACTTTGATAAATGACCACAGTTATAGAAATCTTCAGACATTTTGTTCACAGGGTCTCTATGAGTCATGCTCGAGTTGACGGCAATCAACAACATACTGAGTGTGGTTGGAGACATCCACTTGGCGGTATGGACAGTGATCTTGAGTTCAGAAGAGCCAACAGGGCCAGAGTTGTAGATGGCATTGGCAAATTGGGGTCACTGAAGTCAGTGGATGCAGGGTCAGTTAAGGAGATTAGAATAGTAAGAAAAGGTAAGCGGGAAGGACAGAACCTTAGTTATCATCAATATTTATGAGTCTAGTAGAGAAAGATGGAAAAAGATGACAAAAATGAAGCCACTAGAGATGGTAGGATGCATTGGAGGTGTCTGCTTCACCAAGAGCCAGACGGTCTTCTTTGAGGTCATCTGCAACTCTCTTCATTTTCTTCCCCCCTCTGGTCCTTCCCCTGTAAAAACTTACAGAGTATTGGGGATAAGAAAAGCACGCAAGCACACTGCAGCCTCAAAAGTACGACCAGCTGAGGTATTTGAATGTCATTTACTTTCTCTTGCTCGTGTGTGTGTGTGTGTGTGTGTGTTATTGGCATGTAGTTAGTTACTCCTGAATCCTGGGCTTTCTTCCCATGTCTGAAGACACAAGATACATGATGCATTTCAGTAACACTTTCAAAGTAATTTTCATCTTGACATGTAATCTACTGAATGACCTGAGAAAATTCTATTATTTCCCTGCAGCACCAGGAAATCCTCCATCGTGGGCACAGAGGGCCCTCTTTACTCCCGTTTCTTGGGTAATTGAGGAGTCCCAAAGTTCCCAAAGATTTATCTCAGTTCCCACTCAGGCGAGCAGAACATAAAGAACAGAATGATGATTTCATCACAACACCAAGTACTCATTATCAAAGCAGATCTGTTTCCTTACACAATTTTATTACTGATCATGTGGAAAAACTATTTTTGACTGTATGAATGTTGCTTTGAACTGGAGTAAAAAGACACAAAATCAAAAGCTATTAACAAAGTGGAGTGTTTTTATATCTTTTATTTACTTTGCCTCTACAAGGTCCTAAATTTATTTCCTGGATACACCGAACCTCAAGGGAAGAATGAAAAGATTGATTAATTAATCAGTCAATCAAATATGTCCTCTCTTTTTTGTTTTTTCAGGGGAGAGAGAAGTAAAGTATAATAAACACTAAGTTTTCAGTCATCATCTTTTTTCACATAAAATTAGACCCCAGAACTGGAATGTTGAGTACTAGTCATGTCATTCAAAAAAGAAACAAACAAACAAAAAGAAACCATTTCCCAGCTCTGCTGTATTGTTTTTAAGGTTTTGGCTGAGCCCACTGTTGCAATTGCTGTGACAAGTCATCTCATTGAGGTTTTCCTTTTCTTCTTTTCTCCGCTGATCCTCTACCAAGCTATCTTTCTGCAAGCTTAGGTCCCTCCTGATACTGTGTAAAAAGTACGTGAGACAAAGTCTCACCATGCTGACTTGTAAGGAACATGTCGAGTCTACTTCTTCCCAGGGAGATTTGGTCATTCTCTGGCCAAGCCAAGCCAAGCCAAGCCAAGCCACACTCATTGCTCTTGAGAGCAGTTTGACTCCTTCTGACTGTAAAGAGCAGAACTGCCACACTGGGGTTCTGAGGTGCTAACAACACGCCTCCAGAAACTCTATGAACTTTGACAAATGTCAATAGTTGTAGAGGGGCTTCAGGCCTTTTGTTCACAGGGTGACTATGAGTCACAGGCAACTCGACAGCAATCAAAAACCACCACCACCACCACCAACCTAGGAATAACTGATCTGTATATATTCATATCATATATAGAGCTTCTACATGTTGGAATCAACACCAATACTTTTTGTTTTATTTTGTGTATGTCCCAAGGAAAATATACCTGATAATGGAATGAAATCCAAGACACTCTGGTGTTATTTTGGGATTGCATTGGAGGTGGGAAAAGTAGAGAAGTGAGGAAGGAAGAGAGAAGTGTGTGGCTCTTTACGACCTTTGGGACTAGGGGATTAGGGGATCCTCGCCTTTTCAGCCACTTTCCCAGCCTAGCGACAAACACCACTGACTGAGGGAGGCAGAGGGTGAGAGAGGAAGAGGTGCATGGTGTTCCTGTAGCCACAGGGAATATTTTAAGGCCACGGTTAGGTAACTTTTTCATATTTGAATTCAATGTTCCCATTATTTCCTATCCTTAATATCACACATAAAAACTAAAGTTTAATCTAAGAGTTGTTATCTGCACATTGCAGATCAAAAAATATGAAGACCATTTTCCAAATGATTTCTCTCATTTGAAAATATGTTAGAGTGTTCCTTCATAGGGTCTTTATGAGTTGCCTACGGCTCAACAGCACTTAACAGCAACATAGAAAGAGCTCTGTTGGCCTAGTGGATAGAAAGTTATGCTACCAAGCCAAAGGTGGGTAATTTTAATCTGTGGCCCTCAGGCCTGTTTTTAATTGTTATTGGTCAAACATTCTTCTAAGTGGTACAGCTCTGGTCTGTCCATATGCTGTACAGAGGTAGTTCGTGGTTGCTGTGATGCTGAACACTGTGGCATTGATGTGTCAAATGTGATAATGGTTACCCATGGTGGACAGTGTTTGGTTGTTGTTGTTGTTAAGTGCTGTCGAGTCCCAGACGACTCAAAGAGACCCTATGAAGGAAAGTCCTCGAAGCTTGGGTGCCTTTCATCCTCTCTCCAGGTTCATAGGGTTTCCGGAGGCAAGCTGTTTTGGAAGTGGATGCCACTCCTGCTTCCAAGCTTGTTTTAATCGGGGAGCTCCACCCCACTCTCTGTTCGCATTGGGTAACCAGCCATTAACGGGCGGAACACAACCTTCCAGGGTCTTACCAACCAGGCACGCCCAAATGCTGGCAAAGTCCTTCCGCAGACCCCCAGTTCATCTGGCATGTCCTCTCTGCCACTCCCCACATGGGGCTCAAAGAACATCAAAATTGCCCTGAGCCCTCAAACCTTCCGTGCCCCAAGGAGCCAGAGTCAGATTCAGCTGACATTAAATCTCCCAAGGCCCGAGGCGGGACCAATTAAAACAAGCTTGGAAGCAGAAGTGACATCCACTTCCAAAATGGCTTGCCTCTGGAAACTATATGAACATGGAGAAAGGATGAAAGTCAAGCAAGTGTTCAGGTCTTTCGTTCACAAGGTAGCTATGAGTCGTCTATGACTCGACGGCGGCACTTAACAACAACAACAGAGTGCTTTTACCAGTAAGCCAACACAACTCAACTTCTAGGGCCCTTCACCGGCATGTGCGATGCGCTCATTTGACCCCACTACTGACAAATTTTGTTGTGTTGTATTTTTTTAATCAATATGATCCGTTTTTGTACTCTTTTGCTCGCTTCGCAGCACATATACTAAAACTGGAACGATACAGAGAAGATTAGCATGGCCCCTGCACAAGGATGACACGCAAATTCGTGAAGTGTTCCATATATATTAAATAAAATAAAAATTTATTGTTGTTGTTATTTGCCATCAAGTTATTTTTGACTCATCTGACTCATCGCAACCCTATGTACAAAAG
>NW_006399837.1:5262779-5309887 GCF_000299155.1 Elephantulus edwardii | reverse complement strand
AATTTTGTACTCTTTTAAAAAAGTTCTGATTCATAGCTTTGCATCATATTATTTAAAGAGGAGCCTCAAAAATGTATAAGCTTCAGGCACCAGTAACCTAAATCTGACACTGAACGGAAGGAATGAAGAAGACTAGGAATCCCAGAACACTTGATGGTGCTCATGCAAAACCTATACTTGGACCAGGAGGCAGTCAACAGAACAGAGCAATGAGACATTGTCTGATACAAAAGCAGGAAAGGAGAGCATCAGGAATGCATCTTATCTCCATACCTTTTCAATCTGTATGCAGAACAGATCATTTAAGAAGCTGGACTTTATGAGGAGCAATATTGGCATCAGGATTGGAGGGAGACTCATCAACAATCTATGTTAGGCAGAGGGTACAATCTTGCTTACTGAAACTGAGAAGGATCTGAAGTATTTGCTGCAGAAGGTCAAGGATTATAGTCTTCAGTATGAACTGAAGCTTAACATCAAGAAGAGGAAGGGTGGGTTAAGAAATGGGAAAGATACAGTGTGAAAAACAATGTGTATGAATGTTGTAAGCAAACCAGCATAAAATAAAAATTTATTGAATAAGACAACACAAAAAGATAAGGATTCTCACCACAGGGCCATTTGGCAGCACCATAATAGATGGAAAGGAGATTGAGTTTGTTTACAATTTTAGCTTGATCAGTTCCACAATCAACACTCTTGGCACCAGTAGTCAGTCTGCTGTCAGAGACTTCTCCAGAGTGCAGAGGAGCAATGATTTTAGTCTAGAGACTAAGGTGTGCCTGATCCAGGTCATGGTCTTCACAATTATGTGCTATGCATCAGAGAGCTGGACAATGGCTAAGGATGACAGAAGAAGAATCTACACTTTTGAGTTGTGGTGCTGGAGAAGAGTATTGAACATACCACCGACCACCAGGAGAACAAACAGGTCTGTCTTGGAAAGGGTGAAACCAAGTTTCTCCTTGGAGGCTAGGATTTTGAAATTCTGTTTCACATACTTTGGAAACGTGGCCAGGAGGGACCAGAATGAGATGGATTGATATGGTAACTGATGCAATGGGGGTAGGTGTGTTGGAGTCAGTGAAACTGGGTTCAGAGTTGTTGCACATAACAGGGTTGCTATGAGCTGCGAGTGACTCAATGGCACATAACAACAACATAACAGGTATCTCAGTAGATCACAGAGAGAGAACTTCATGTACTGATTGTTTAACAATGGGGAAAAACTAGGATTTGAATCCAATGCTAGCTTCTTCAATTAGTGGCCATTGGCTGTTAATTCCTCTGTCAGAGGAAGGGAACAATCCTTATCTCATAATGGTACATGAAGAAGAAAATGAACTCTTTCATGTGTAGAAAGTTTCATGCTTCT
Organism: Elephantulus edwardii; assembly: GCF_000299155.1. Lineage (NCBI taxonomy): Eukaryota > Metazoa > Chordata > Mammalia > Macroscelidea > Macroscelididae > Elephantulus > Elephantulus edwardii. Next base: position 5,308,512 of record NW_006399837.1, on the reverse strand, counting down.
ATTTTCGTATAAATAGAATGTTCATAAAAATCTGATTTTAATTATCCTTGTTCATGCAGGAAAAGAGCTCAGATAATCACGGAATCCAAACATGGCCATGCTTTAGCCTTCCAATTTGGGGGTATTGTTTGAAAGTATGTATACCCCAGGAATCTGGTTATAATTTGGTTTTAAAATGGATTTAATATCATAAAGCTCTATATACACTTGTGACTCAAAAGATGCTGTAAACTGGTCCCCAGCTGGGTATCTCCTTGACCCTGACCCACGGCTAACGAAATTGTATTGTGCTCCAGAACAGATTCAGAGGCATCTGGACACTTGAGTTACGACTTCATCAGTGCTTAAAGATAATTAATTGTCTTGTTTCCAGAGACTTCACAGCTCTGAGGGTTGAGAGTGCTAAGAAGAGGTCACAGCAATATTTAAAACAGCACTAATGGACAGCGGAAGTGATGTTGGACTTGATGCTCTAGGCTGCTTAAAAATCACAAGAGTCATTTTGAACTATTGATTTTTCATTTCTCAATCCAGGACTTAACCTTGTAGATAAACCATCAAGTCTTCTTCAAAAGAACTCTGTAGTAGGTAGCAATGTTTTCATTTTACATATGAAAAAAGAAATGAAGCATTAAGTAACTTGCCCAAATGGTTGGACCCACATCAAATTCAAGTCCATCTGACTCCTGAGCTGCCTGCTTGGAAGCTGTGAGGCCCTGCAGAAGTTGGATCGACCTCCTCTGTTCCCACAACCTCATCGAGTCTATAGGACTTTAAGATGCATTTTAAGTTTGGCAGGAAAAAACCCCACAAAAAACCAAACATGTCTGCATGAGAGCCTGCTCAGCAGTCCCTAAGATATGTCAAAGTTCTGCCACAACCCCTGGGAGATCTCTTATTGTAATCCTTTCACATTCAGAAGGAATTAGAAATTCCTAAGTACTCTTAGGAAAATGGGTTCACAGAGCTGGTGGGCTCGCTTAACTTTTAGCATTGAGTTCAAAAGTAGGGTTCCTTTGTTTTCAAACTATTTCACAGGTGATTTTTTTTTCCACAGGTGATTTTTTTTAAATAAAATTTTTATTTTATACTGCTTTGCTTACAAAGTTCATGTATGTCATTCTTCATATCAAATCTTTCCCATTTTCTGTACCCAGCCCTCCCTCTACCCGTCAAATTATGCAATCCTATGACTAACTCTTCTGCCGATCTTCACCCTTCTGCTCTTATCCTCTCCCCCTCCCTGGGATCCTCACAGATGTTTTACTAGTTATCTATTTCTACTTTAATGGTCTTAAACAGTATTTGTCCCTATGGGACTGAGTTAGCTCATGTAGCATAATGCTCTCCAGTCTCTCCCAAGTTAGGTAATGATTTTCAGAATCATTTCTCCTGAGTGCTGTATAGCATTCCATTGTATGAATATATCACAATTTCTCAGTCCATTCAATTGTGGTCAGACATTTGAGTTGTTTCCAAGTTCTTGCACTGTTGAATAATGTTGTTATCAACATTGGCGTACAAATCACCATTTGTGCCTTAGTTCTATTTTTTTTTTTTAATAATCCATCCAGTGGAATAGCTGGGTCATATGGAATTTCTATGTTCAGCTTTTTGAGGAAACACCAAACTGCCTTCCAGAGTGGTTATGTAATTTTACAATCCCACCAACAGTGTATAAGAGTTCCTATCTCACCACATCCTCTCAAACATTTATTACTTGCTGTCCTGTTAAACTTTGCCACTGCTACTGGAATGAGATGGTAGCTCATTGTGGTTTTGATTCACATCTCTCCTATTGCCTGTGATTTTGAGCAATTCTTCATGTGTCTGTTGGTGACCATAGGTAACTGTGGAAATAAAGTTTCCATTCCTATGGAATTCACCAAATTTAGTGCACCTCAGGGGAAAATGCTTCAGAATTTAGAAATTTATTTTGGAACATAACAATTTTCTAAAAAAAAAAAAAAAAGAATTGATGTCCAAATCCTACTTTACAATAAAATAGAACAACTCGCACAACAATTTTACAGGTTTTTCTAAGTCTTTTCTATGTCTTTTGTTTTCAACCAAAAAGATTTCTAATCAGAACTTCGGGCAGAGGACTCAGAGAACAAACAGTGGAGGGACAAAGGACGGCAGGGTTGGGGAGCTTGTGGTGGACCCTGTGCTGTGCTTCCATGCAGCTGAAGGGTTTACTTCCTCAGTTGCTGGGAGTATTTTCATTCAGTGACTCTGAGCTGTTAGCTCTCTGTAGGAAACACATTCCCTGAGAAGAACAGCCTCACCCAAGGTCATGCTGTCTTCTCAAGGCAGCCTGTATCTAACACGCTCAAGTGCTGTAGTGCATTATTACATGATGGGCTTATGACTGAGAGGTCAGCAGTTCAAGTCCACTATGAAAGAAAGATGGGCTCTCTCCTCCCACAGAGATTTACAGCTTTGGAAATCTAATGGATGTCTTAGTTGGAACCAACCAGATAGCAGGGGGCCTGGGGGGAATGAAGCCCATGCTCCTCCCATCTCTGAAGAGCCACCCCACATCCAGGGTCCCTGTGGGACTGGCTGAGACTGCTTCACCTCTGGTTTACAGCCCATTCTGCTCCCCTTCCTTTCCCTCCAAAGGAACAGAATGTTCTTGACCCCGAGAGCATTTCCTAATGTTCTGTAACATAACTTGACTAATTGCTGTCAAATTGGAATAGATTAACAGCACACCACTGAGCTGGTTTTCCAAGGCTGCAAATCTCACAGGAGGGGCTTGCTTCTCTCTTTCCCGTGGATCTACTGGTGGATTTGAACTGCCAGAGATGTGGCCTTTGGGTTAGCGGTGCAACACTCTACAGACTACACCAACAGCACTCCTATACCACAATGAGTTGGAATCACCTCGCAGCTGACCCTCAGAGGTTTTGTTTTGGTTTTTTCCCTCAGGGCTTTTAAAGGTTGTGGATTGCACAGGATGAGACTGGCCATTTCTCTCCCTCAGAGCCACTAGTGGATTCAAGCAGCCAGAATTGCCACCTTTAGGTAACCAGTGAAACTCCCAGGGACACTGATTTCACTGTTTCTGGAAAGTCCAAACAGAAGTCACAAGTGCCCTCGAGTCAGGTCCAGCTCATGGGAGCTCCAGGTGTGAAAGTACACCTGTTCCATGGGGTTTCCCAAGATCTGACCTTCCTGGAGAGGGTTGCCAAGCCTGTCTTTAGGGACCTCTGTGTGTGTCATCAAGGCCGCTTCAGCCTGAGTCAGGACCCTAAGAATAGAGGCTGCAAGATCAAGTGCCCGTGGCAGGACTGGAGCAGGGTGTTTAAGCTGTGGTGGGTACAATAAGACTCCAGGAAAGACAGGGTAAGAAACAGTTTCCCAAGTGATTGTTTCACCTGAGCTCTGGCAGTGCAGTGGGTGGGGAGTTGTGCTGTTAACCCAAAGGCAATGTCTCTCTGGGAGAAAGAGAATCAATGTCCTCTTGTGTGCTTTGTTTTTATGAAGTGTCTTCATGTCGCTTGTGACTCATAGTGACCCTACATACACTAGTTCTGAAATCTGCCCTATTCAATCTCATTGCTTCTGACAAAGACATCATCTCCTACCTTCATTGCTCTAGTAACTGAGTCAATCCATTTCTTCAGGGATCTTCCTCCCCTGCGCTGTCCCTCCACCATTCCAAGCATGATGTCCCTCTCCAAGGACTGGTCCCTCCTGGCCAAGTGCCCAAAGTATTTGAGATAGAGCCTCAAATTCCCTGTCTCTGGGTGAAAAGGGAGGGGGAAAAAGCAGTAAAGAATGAATGGAAATCCAAAGTCTCTGTAAAATGTTCATGAAAATTAATTTTAAAAAAATACCAAAAAAAAACCACAACAAAACAACCCAACCCCTTGCCTCCAGGGAGCAGCCTGTTTTCACCCTCTCTACGACAGTCCTGTTTGTTCTCCTGGCAGTCCAACACTCTTCTCCAGCACCACAACTCAAAGGCATCAATCTTTCTTCTATCATCCTTAGTCATTGTCTTGGATGCACAGCAAGTAATTGTAAAGACTGTGGCCTGAATCAGGTGCACCTTAGTCTCCAGGCTGACATCATTGCTCTTCAGTACTATAAAGAAGTTCCTCAGGGTGGAGGTTCCCTTGCAATTAGTCTTTTGATTTCCTGACTGTTGGCATCAAAAGTAAGATTAACTCTGAATCAATTTGAGTTAGAGGAAATGAAGATTATAAAATACTGGTTTACATTAAAACCAGCTCAAACAGGGAGAAATAAACATATAGAAAGGTCAGAATTGAGGGACACAATTTTGATGGGGAATAGTACTTATTTTTTAATTGTTGGGTGTGTGTGGTGGGTGTGTGGTGTGTGCGTGTAGGTTGGCACAGGTGGTCAATTGAAAGGGAGAAGTAGCCTGCTTCTCCTGAATCAGCTACATCTTCTTTCATCATTGACTTAATTTGCATATCCCCAAATGCAGAGCCTAGATTTGAGTGCAAGTAGCTTAATTGGAAGGCGCTCTGGTGGTGTTATGATTGAACCCTCAAAGTCATAGCTTCAAATCCACTGGTTACAATGTAGAAGAAAAGACCTGATGATGTCTTCCTATGACAGTTATAATCTTAGAGACTATCATTGTTGTTATGTATCATCTCATAGCTGACCCTCCAGTGGGTCTTCAGAGGCAGCAAATCTCCCAGGAGTGGATTGCCTATCTGGCTCCCATGGAGCAGCTGATGGATTTGAACTTTGAGCCTTTGAGTTAGCAATTCAACTTCTTATCACTAATCTACCCCAGAAACTCTATAGGGAGATAACACCCTGTCCCATAGGGTGGCTGTTAATCAGAAACAAGTTGACCACAAGTAAGTTGAATTGGAAGGTGCCTCGAAGAAGCAGGTGTGGAGGAGACCAGATACAGAGTAGAAACAGAACAGAAAGAAGGAATCACTGACAAAAGCATGTGCTACTGGTCACCTCTGAGAACAAGAGGGGTTCAGGTCCACTGGGACTTTTGAAGAAGCGCCTCATGTCTCCCCAAACTGTCCACCCAGAGGACACGCGTCTGGAGCACGCAGTCTCCCGCTCCTCCTGTCTGTCCTGCCTGAAGGTTGCCTCTGGGGATAGTATCTCCCCCAAGACTCCGGGCTGTGCCTGCAGCTCACTGAGCAGCCTCCCACAGCACAGGCAGGAGAGGGTTTGGGGGTTGGAAGTGGAACAGCTCAGAGCATCTGCTCGTGGTGGGAGGCTGACTGCTCCCGGGCTGAGCTCACAGGGTTATCTCCACCTCCACTGTGGGACACCACACAGGGCAGAGGGACGGGATCTGGGCTACCGCAAGCTGCTGCGACAGCTGGGAAAAGCAGCCAGATATTTGAAAAGGTGCATCTTGGCAAACCACGCTGAGCCTTATGATGCTCATTAAATATTCATAAACAGTTTATTTTTAGTTCCTTTGACTCAGAAAGGGACAGTGATGGTTGTTGGATTTTAAATAAAGTAAAACCACTTACCCAGGGGCTGTGGGCTCTACTCCAATGGGTGGCGACTCCATGTGTGTCAGAGTAGAGAGTAGAGCTGAGCTCCGTTGAGTTTTCAGTGGTTGATTTTGAGGGGCTAGCTCCCCAGGTCTTTCTTCTGAGGTGCCTCTAGGTGGACTCAAATATCTAAGCTTTCAGTTGGAATTAACCATCTGCATCACCCAGAAACAAAGGAAGAAGCAAGCAGTGACTGTATAATTTGGGAGAGCTCTGGTGGTATACTGGCTGCTGTGTTGCACTGTTAACCAAAAGGTCAGGGGTTCAAATCCACCACTCAGTTGGAGAAAGGTGAGCACTTGCCTCCCATTAAGATTTATAGCCTTGGAAACAGGCTGGAGCATTGTTATGAGTCAGAATAGATTCAAAAGTGGTAGTTGGGAATTAGAAGAAATAGTGGAGTTAGAAGATGTTAATAAGTAAAGCCCATTCTTCAACTCTGGAGTTTTGAAACAATGAAGAGGGGCAAAAAAGACATTGAGACTGGCAGGGGCTGACAGATGAGGATGAAAATGGAAACCAACTGGAGAATGTGGGTTTATATACGTAGTCAACAGGACAAGGTTGGCCACCATGCAAAGTCATGCCCCAGCGCAGGGCACTTGAGCAGATACAGTGATCCAGGGTGGTTATCTTGCACTGGCCTGAGGCAGACAGGAAAGAATGAATCTCTGGTGGGTGTAGCTTGCAGCTTTTAAACACTCGGTTGCCAGTGATTTCATTTTACTTGACCCAAAATCAGTCCCACAATCCTGTGCTTTCTTCCTTTCCAGGCTGGTCCAGTCCCCACAGAGAATGATGGTGAGAAGAAAAAGGGCTGGTCTTCAAACAGTGAAGTGGTGATGGGAGAGCACACCAGCAGCATTCACAAGCACATCCACAGAGTGGCCTTTAAGAAGTGTGTCCCTGGACACTCAATACACTCGGAAGTTTGTCACAAAGGAGATGGGAACACCAGATGTTTGCATTGACACTAGGTTCAACAAAGCCATCTGAACCAAGGAATAAGGAATGTCCCATACCACAGCCATGTACAGTCATCCTGGAAAGGTAATAAGGACAAAGATTTCCTAGGCAAGTCGTATAAAGTGGTTGCCTATGTACCTGCCATCACCTTAAAAAAAAAAATCTACAGCTAGTCAGTGTGGATGAAGACGAAGAGCTGATTATCAAATAAAGTTATAAAATGATTTTGAAAAATCAATATCCCTGATAGCAGCAGTTGTCAAGAAATGAAAAGAAATGTTGTGCTGGGTAAATCTGCTGTCAAAGACTTCTCTAAAGTGCTTAAAAGGAAGGATGTCAGTTTCAAGGCTAAGGTGTGCCTGACTCAAGCCTTTGCATTTTCAATTGTTTCAATATTTTCCCATGTGAGTGAAAGTTGAACAATGATAAGGAAGACTGAAGAATGCAAATCCCTCTTAGTGGAACAGGAGAAGGGGATAGGAGACGTCTTCCAACAACTGCAGAAACTGAAAGGCAGCCAGGAGCAAAGCACACTCCATGTTCTTCCTCCTGCACTTATTCCTGACGGTTCTCCATCCACCATCTACCACATCTGTACAATATGCTTTGCCAGTCAAGGGTAGAGTTTGTCAAGACCAGTTCTCCAAGCAGAGTATAAGCTCAGGAAAGGTCTGTGTCATACTTTTCTTTGTGTTGCCAAGAAAGAACACTGACTTGCGAGTCAGGAAACTTGAACTTTAACTCATGTTTTTGTTGTTCTTAGTTCCCACTTCTCATGGGGTCCCATAAAACACAACCAAATTCAATTTCCAAAGACGTACTAAATTGAACTGGATAGAGATGTGATTGTTGGTGTTGTTAGGTGCCATCAAGTCAACTTCAACTCATAGCAGCCCTACGTTCAACAGAAGGGTATACTCGATCCTATACCCTTCTCACCTTCTCTGTCGTGCCTAAACCCACCACTGCGGTCAACATGGCAAGTCATCTCTTTAAGGACTGTGCTCTCTTTTGCTGACCATCCACTTTTCCAAGTATGATGTCCTTCTCTAAAGACTGACCCCCGCTTGGGATGTGGCCCATGTAGATGAGGTGAAAGCTACATCCTTGACATGATAGATTGTTTAAGTATGCATTAATAAACAAGACTTGTAGGGAGCTCTGGTGGCCTAGTGGCAAGAAGCTACACTGTTAATCCCAAAGGTACGCAGTTTGAATCCACCAGATACTCTTCTGGAGAAGGAGGGGCAATCTCCTCCTGTACCAGTCAGATCCAATTTGATGTTATAAATGCACACACACACACACACACAAATAAAGAAGAGAAGAGGAGAGGAGAGGAGAGGAGAGGAGAGGAGAGAAGAGAAGAGAAGAGAAGAGAAGAGAAGAGAAGAGAAAACAAAATAATAAAATAAAATAAACAAGACTTGTATTTATTAACAAGGTGTGGTGAAACCCAGTGGCATGGGCAGATCTGGGTTTATATCCTCAATTCTGGGTATCTCATTGTGGGTTTAATTTGCATCTCTCTTATTGCCAGTGATTTTGAGCATTTCTTCATACGTCGTTGATGGGATTGTAAAAGGGGACAACCACTCTGGAAGGTGGTTTGGCATTTCCTCAAAAAAGCTGAACACAAAAATTCCATGTGATCCAGCTATTCCACTGCTTGGAATATACCTGAGAGAATGAGAACTGAGGCACAAACTGACTCTTGTACCCAATTGTTCATAGCAGTGTTATGTCATAACAGTATTAAGTACATGGAAGCAGCCCAAATGTCCAACCATAATAGAATGGATTGAGAAATTATGGTACATTCACACAAAGAAATACCATGCAGCATGCAGGAGCAACAATTTTGCAAATTACTACTTAACTTGAGAGGGATTGGAGAGCATTATGCTAACTGAATTAATTCAGTCCCATAAGGACAAATACTGTATAAGACCATTATCATAGAACATGTATTAGGATCTAAGGAGGGGAAGGTGTGAGCAGGGGGCAGGGATGGGCAGCAAGGGAGTTGATAATCATACAGTCATCCAGAGACGTGTAGAGAGAGGGATGGATAAAGGAAAGGGGAAAGATCTGGTGTGGAAAAACAATGTATACAAACGTTTTAAGTAAACCAGTATAAAAAAAATTATTTTAAATGTTAAAAAAAGTCTTTGCATAGACAATAAAACACAGAAACAGATTTTTCTGGTATTCCCTTTTTTCCTCCGAGACCCATCTGACATCAGCAATGGTATCCCTCATTCCACAGTGTCTTCTGAATCCAGATTGAATTTGGGGTAGTTCTCTATCCAAGTCCTGTCTCATTTTTTACATTTTTCATTTTTGACGTCTGTCCTGGAGGAAGTATAGCAGGGAGCTCCTTAGAGGCTGGGGAAACTTCCTCTCACATACGTTGGACTTGTTGTCAGGAGGGTCTAGTCCTTTTAAAAGGACATCATGGTGGGGAAAGTCAAGAATCTGAGAAAGAGAAGTAGGTCCTCAACAAGATGGACTGACATCATAACTGTAACACTGGGCTCAAGCACATCTGAGATCTTGAAGACGGCACAGGATAGGGTAAGTTTCTGAACTGTTGTTCACAGGGGACCATGAAAGAGAGTTGACTTGATCGTACTTAACAGCAGTCCACTGTGTGTGTATACACAATAGTTTGTGTATCAGCTGACGTTCCAATCTTTTATACTACATAAAAACCTATAGATATATGAGAAAGATAGATCCACATAAATATATAAGGATCTGTACACATATGTTGTTATGGGCCACTGAATTGGAACTAACTCATAGCCGATCATATCTAGAGGCCGCCATCTGTCTCTCTCAGAGCCATGGAGGACTTGAAACACCAGAGAGTTTCCACCCTGGGGCCAGGATCACAATTCCTTATGGGCTAAGCCTCCAGAGCTCCTTGTATCTGCATATGTATTTAAAACATTTTGCTTTTTAAATCCAAAGGGAGAGTCGATAAAGAATCAGCAACAGCTATTCTTTGTTCCCATTGCTGTTGTAAACCAGTGAGTTGGATCTGACTCATAGATGACCCTCCAGCAGGCTTTCAGAGGCAGCTAATCACATGGGAGGGGATTGCCTGTCCTTCTCCCTCAGAGTAGCTGGTGGATTTGAACCATGTGCCTTCAGGATTGCAGCTCCTTGCTGTGAGGCCACCAGAGCTCCCTAGCAAGCTATTAATTTAAAAGTTATTGGGTGGGGGGGGACACCTAAACATTCATTTTTAATATAACCAAGAGCAATGAAAGAAAAATAGAAACAGGTTAGGATTTTTTGTTGTTGTTGTTTATAGACAATGTCCTATACTGAAGATATAGCATCTAAAAATAGTATACTTCAAAGACGAAGGAGGATGGAGGTTTATTTGAATTGAGTACTAAATCTACATCTGATCACTGTCAAGCCACCCCGGCCTGTCCAATGCAAAGGTCATAGTCACATGGTAATTTGTCTGCAACAAGTTCATGCTGTTTTGTGTGCTCTCCAGTCTGGTAACTCAGATTTTATTCTTAATTTTATTCCAAGAGAAGAGCCTTTGAGGTTGAATGCTGTTGTTATGTGCAGTCAAATTGGCTGCAACTTACAGTGACCCTGTGTACAACAGCTCTGAAGCCTGTCCTATCCTGAGCCAGTCTCACTGACTCCAACACACCTACTCTCATTACACCAGTTGTGTATCAAACCATTTCATCCAGGGTCTTCCTCTCTTGCACTGTTCCTCCACCTTCCTAAGCATGATGTCCCTCTCCAAGGACTGGTCCCTCCTGGAACCAAGCCCAAAGTATGTGAGACTGAGCTTCAAAATCCTTGCCTCCAAGGAGTAGCTTGGTTTCACCCTCTCCATGACAAATTTGTTTGTTCTCTTATCAGTCCATGTTATGTTTGATACTCTTCTCCAGCACCACAACTCAAAGGCATCAATTCTTCTGTTATCATTGGTCTATTCAGCTCTCACATGCATAGCAAGTAATTGCAAAGACCATGGCCTATATCAGGCACACCTTAGTCTCTAGACTGTGGTCACTCTTTAGCATTCTGGAGACGTCCCTGACAGCAGATTTCCCTCCTGCAATTTGTCTTTTGATTTCAGAAAATTGCTCATCCTTCTTTTATGGAGCAGTTAGTAGATTCAAAAAGCCTGCCTTTGGGATTGCAGCACAACTTCTTAAGGCTAGGCCTCCAGAGCTCCGTTTTTAAATCCATAGTTAAATGATGAGAAGTAGAAAATGAAGAACTGCTTCCAGGTTGTGTAATTGTCTTTGCTGTTGCTGGTGTTATTTGCTGTGGAGTCGATGTGACTTGCAGTGCCTGTGTGAACAACAGCTGAGTCCTGCCCCAACCTGTGCCGTTCTCATCATCTCTGATACACATGAGCCCACTGTTGCAGTCACTGTGCTAATGCATCTTCTTGGGGGTCTTCCTCTCCTATGCTGGCCTTCACCTTTCCAAGTACTTCTCCAAGGACTGGTCTCTCCTAACAACCTGCCCCAAGAAAGTTAGACGAAGCCTCACCACACTTGTTTCCAAGGAGCACTCTAGTTGGACTTTCTTCAAGACATACGTGTTTGTTCTGTTGGCGGTACATGCTCGGTACCATCGATTGCACTCATAGCAACCCCGGGAACAACGTGTCTATCTCACAATCTCTCCTGTGTTTAAGTCCACGGGTGCAGTCACTCTCTCTATCCATCTCGTGGGGAATCTCCCTCTCTTTGGTTGATCCTTTACTTTCCCAGGGATTGGCCCCTCCCAATAACGTCCCCAACGTATAAGAGGAAATCTCACCATCCTTGTTTTTGAGGAGCACTCTGGCTCCCCTTCTTTAAAACAGTTTACTTTCTTGTGTTGACAGTCTACCATATACTCAATATTCTTCAATAACTCCATGATTAAAGAGTATAATTTTTATTAAAATCTTTCGTATTTGCTGCTCAGTTTTCCCACACATATGAAGCAAATGAAAATGGCTTGTTTTGTTATTTAAGCTGTGAACACTGTTTCTATTCTATACCTTTGCTGGTGTTAAGGAATTGGTGTTAAAAAATTCCTTTATGTAGAAAGAGAGATGATTTTTTCCTCAAAACTGAGAAAGAGTGAAGGAAACACAAGAACAGCCTGGGAAGGAGACTAGCTTTCCATCTGTTATAGTTGGAATATCATTTTACAGTTTAGTGCAAGACCCAAATCTACCTAAAGAAATTGCCTATTAAATAATGCCAGCGACTTCTCAGCCCAGAGGGAGACCACCAATAAGTCAGAAGCGTTGCTTTCTTGGTTTAGGGAAATGTTGCTTTTTGGTTTGTTTTCTGGATTGTCATGGTCTTGGTCAGGACCTAAACAAAGTTCGATTGCTTCTGATATTTTGTAGCATGTGAAAGCTGTGTGTGCAGGGGAACACAGAGCTCTGGGGAATGTGGAAAACACATTTCCTATCTATTCTGTGGCTGTTCAGCTTCTTTCTTAATATTTGAGATGATCTGTAAGGGGGATCTTGATGAGAGAAAAAAAGGAGCAACTTGACCTGCACTTCTAGTTCATTGCCAAGGCCTGGGTTCTTTCTAGCAGAGAGCTGATAACAGCAGTGCGTGTAGCTGACCCTGACAGGGAAGCAATACTTTTACTGTGATGGAACACATGCACGTAATGCAGAGCCTTTCACAGAGCAGGAAACTCAAGCTCCATCCATGGATTAATTAGATTCTCCAAGTCTCTCTTGGAAAAATGTTTGAAAGGAGAATTGGTCCCCCTGGACTGTGTAATCCCTAGGTGTTCTTGGGAGAAGCTCCCACGAGAGAAAGCAAACTTCCTACACATATAGACAAGCAGAGCTCCAACAAGTAATGTGACTGTTAAAAGTAGATGTGACCTTAATGTGAACCTCAGACAAGATGGAGCACGTCATTCCAATTAAAAAATTACAGCAGTGTCATCTCAGCAGATGCTAGGTCTTTTACAGCTATTATTTTGCTTGATCCATAAATGCACAACCACAAATGTTTGCTTCAATACTATTGCTGTGGTTGTGGTTGCTACGTGCCATCAAGTCAGCTATAACTCATAGCAACCATAAGAACAACAGGTTGAAATCTGCACCCCCCTCACACCTCCACTGTGCTCAAGCCCACGGTGGTTAGGCGTTCGGCCACTCACCGGAACACGGAGATCATCGTCCATCCATACACATCTCAGGAAGGCCTGCCAAGCTAGTTTCAAGAAAATTATGTCTTGAAAATCCTACGGTGCACAGAGGTCCAATATGCAATGGCATGTGGCCAGGAGCAGTGGGCTCATCGGGTACTAGGGGGAAAAGGGAACACTCTGGAAAGGGTGTTATTCCATGTAAAGACATTTGTTGTTTACTCAGGAACAAAGTGGGAGCCTTTGAATGTTTCAGCACGTGGGAGTGTTGTGTTTCACTCAATTTTCAACTAGAAACTCATGACAGTAACATTGGTGGCCTTTTTACGCAAGTCAAGTTCACTGTATTCCTATAAAAAAAGAAGTAACAATCACACAATGTGATTCAATTAGAACGAGTCCATTAACTGCTGGGTAGCAGTAAGTACCGTTACGTATGTCTCGGTCTCCCAAGGCTCTCCTTCAAGAGCTTCATTCAGGAAAAACGCTGAGAGGCTGAAAGATGCAGACACACGCAGTCGGAGGAGTCGATGCTCTGGCGCACACCCAACTTAACTTACATCACAGCGGGGGTCACTGGAAATCCCTGTCCGGATGCTGTCAGCAGGAAATCAAGCCACATTACACCACTTTCCAACTTTCACTTAAAAGAGAAATAGGAATAGAAAATGTACATAGGAAAAAATGGTCTGTGCAAGTGTTTTATCTTCTGATCAACTGTACCTTATTGTCTCCTCATTTTTATTTTCACATAGTTTAAACCTACTGACATTTTGAAAGGACAATACAATGAACAGTGCAGGCATTCCACTTAGACTGTATCTTCCACGGGGAAGCTGGATTCTGAAAAACATCCTATTATGCTAAGAAGTCAAATGGAAACAATGTTGCTACATGTGCTGAGTTGGCTATGACCCTTCAAAACCTTGTGGGAAACCTACGGAAACCTTGCTGAACCATCCTCACCGTCTCTGACATACCCAAGCCCATGTGACGGTCACTGTGTGAATCCATCTCCATGAGGGTCTTCTTCTTTGATGACCCTCTGCTCTTCCAAGGTGGAGGGAAAAAAGGCATATCACTCACAAAAATGACCACCATTAGAATAAAGGAGTGAAACCACAATTCACAAACATATTCATGCTTTTTCTTGAGCAGCTCAATATGTGGTAGGTGTAACAGAAGTACTAGCAGCCCCCTATTTCTTCCTCGTGTTTGAGCATATTTTACAACAATGACACTGCCTTTTACACACTGCCTCTCATCCCAGCTGTATAAGCCATGTTCGCATCATTAGTTCATTAATCATCAGAACTTCTCTTTGAAGTTACATCTTTGGTAATTTTATTACCCTTTTTATCGACCGAGAAGTCACCTTGAAAATAGAATGATGTGTCCGATGCCACACAGTACATTAGACACAGAATCCAACACTCCTACACTTCTCTTTTACAAAGGACTCTGTCCCTCTATTAATTAACACTTGAGGAGATTCTGCATATTTTACTAGACTAACATTCGTAGACACTAATAAATTTTCTTTTAAAACAATAGGCTTATTTGAATTAAAATTTAAATAATCCATTTATTCTGCTTCATAAATGCTGCCTTAAACATTTCCTCACATTCTACCCTCAAGCTCATTTTATTTATGCTATGTATTTATTTAGGAGTGGAAAAAGAAGAAATGGTTATATATATACTAGAATATGAGCTCATTCTATTTTTATATTTCATTGTGTTTAGGGTGAAAGTTTGCATAGTAAATTAGGCTCTCATTTAACAATTCCTAAATATATTGTTCAAGAAGCCCTGATGGCATGGAATGTTATGTGTCTGTGCTGAGATTCAGGAGTTTGAATCCATAGTCAGTCTGAAGGGTAAAGATGAAAGATGGGTATTTTCTGCTTTCCAGTATTGGAAACTTGAATAGGAATGATGAGAAGTCATGAGCAGGAATTGACTTGACAGCCGGCAGCAGTTGTATTTGTGTGTGTGTGTGTGAGAGAGAGAGAGAGAGAGAGAGAGCGAGAGAGAGCGCTATAGATAGATACACACACACACACACACACACTGGTTATATTTTTCTTACGATGTCAATATGCTCATTATTTCCATACTGGTTGTGCCAATTCCACTATTTTAGCTCTTCCCCAACAGCAGAATAGCCCTTGAGATGTTCTTTTTGATGCTGAATGCAACACCACATCCTTGTCAATTTTCCATTCCCAGTATAGACACGATTGTTCATATGATTGTTCAATTCAAAATGACCAATACCAGCCTGCTTCAGCTCAACATGCTTAGCACATTGGTATTTCTGCACTCCCCTTCTGCTTTTGACAATTTCGATTTTCCTACATTCATACTTTACACATTTCATGTTCCAGTTATTAAAGGATGTTTGTGGCTGGTTTTCCTCGTTTTGAGTATTGCCACATCAACAAATGAAAGTCACTCATTGAGTGAAAACTTTATCTGCTTCATTAAAGTTGACTCGTCTTTTGAGAAGGCAACTCTTCCTCAATTGAATTTTGATCATCTTCCAAGTGGAGAGGCTCAGCTTCTCGAGTCCATTATCCAGAAATGAACAGCCAGTCCTGCTCTCCAGCTTGTCTTGGTTCGAAAACTCTGCTGAGACCTGTCCATCACTGATGAGCTGCTGGCGTATTTGAAATATCAGGGGCATAGCTTCCTTCACTATGGCAACATGCAAACCGCCTCAATACAGCAAACTGACAGACAAGCAGTCATGCCATTTCATTCTTTTATAATTAAATTTTCACCCACCAAACGATTGCATTAACAGTGAATCATGAGTCACATCAATTCATCAGCTGTCATCCTTTCTTCCTGAGATTGCTTTAATGAACCCTTTTACTTACCACTGTATACCTGGTTTGGATCCACAACTAACACTCTTGGCACGATAGTCAGGAAATAAGGAGATGCATTGCACTGGGAAAATCTGCAGTTAGGGACCTTTCCAAATTATTGAGGCGTACTGATATAGTTTGAGCACTAAGGTGCATCTGATTCAGGCCATAGTCTTTCCGATTACTAGCTATGCAGCCAAGACCTGAACAATGAATACAGATGAAAGAAAAAGAATGGATGTTTTCGAGCTGTGGTGTTGGAGAAGATCACTGAACATCCCGTGGACGGCCAAGAGAATGAGCAAATATGTCTTGGAGAGGGTGCAGCCAGAGCGCTCTTTGAATGATGAGGCTTCGTCTCACATACTTTGGACATGTTGCTAGGAGGGGCTATTCTTTTTTCTTTTTTTTTTAAAATTTTTAATTTTTTCTTTTTTTTTTTACAGAGGTTTTGGATTTCCATTCATTCATTGCCGCAATTTTCTCCCTTCCCACCCCTCCCCACCAGATCGTTTCCCCCTCTGAAGAGAGAAGAAAAAGAAAAAAGAAAAAAAAATTTCTTCATTAGCATACAATTCCCACGTCCCTTCCCCCCATCCCCCACCCCAAGTACACTTCTCTATGCAACCTTAATTCTGGATTCCTGTGCTAACCATAATACTCAATCATATATCACTTCTAATCTGTTCTTTCCCTCATCTCTTTGGAGAAGGACATGATGTTGGTAGAGGGTTGGTGAAGGAGAAGACCCTCAACAGGTGGATTGACATGGTGACTGCTGCAATCGGCTCTTGTGTGTCAGGAAGTGTGAAGATGCCGCAGGACAGAACAGGGTTCACATCTTTTGTTCATAGGGTCCCTATGAGTCATACACCTAACAATAACAACAGCAGCATACTTAGCTGTTCAAAGATTACTTTCCCACTTCTTCACAAAGTGAGATAACATTCCTGGGTTTCTTTCAAGTGACCAGAGCATCCTGGGAGTCCATTATGTGTCAGGTTGTTATCCCAAAAGTCAATAGTTTGATTCCACTTGCCACTCTAAGAAAAAGATGGGGAGCCCTCTTACCACAAAAGCTTTGCAGCTTTGGAACTCCGATAGAAGTTTGCTATAAATCACAACTTAACAGCAGTGGGCTTTTTGGTTTCAAGTGACCAAATTTCTCAGATAATGTTTCTGTTCACCTTCTTACCTAAAAGGGAGCTTTGGTGGCCTGGTGGTAAAGAATTGCACTGCTACCCCAAAGGCAGGCAGTTCGAATCCACCAGCTGTTCTGGGGGAGAAGGATGGGCAATCTCCTCCCATGCAATTTATTGTGGGTGTTGTTATGTGCTGTCGAGTCACCTGCAACTCATAGCGACTCTATGAGACAACAGCCCTAAACTCTGCCCGATCCTGTGCCAATCTCACTGTCTCCTACACACCTGCCTCTGAAAACCTGCTACAGCGGTAGCTATGGACTGATTCCACCTTAGTGTTAAATAACAAGTTACCTGAAAGTTGGCAAATCAGACCCATCCAGGGACACTGTTGAGAAGCCTGGTGATAGGCTTCTTTAGAGATGGTCACGAAGGCCAGGCCCCGGAGCAGTCCTCTTCTGCAACACGTGGAGTTGCCACCGATTGGAATCAACAAGGTTTTTGTCATTTTGAAGAGTTTCTACAACACTTCAGATTTTTCTGTGGAAATCTATAAGGAAAACACAGTAGTTAATGTTCTAAAATATTCCCCAGTGCCGTACAAGAGTCGTGTAAACAAAAATCATGATAAAACAATGTCTACTTTTTTTAAAATTTTTTTTTGAAGGGCTATATTATCAGATTTTTTTCTATAATTATATCTTATTAATTTTCATAAACATTTACAGAGATTTTGGGTTTCCATTCATTCATTGTTGCACTATTCTCTCTACCCTCCTCCCAGTTTGTTCTTGTCCAAATGTCACAGTGCTTGTCAAAGCCAGTTCTGATTAATCTTCTTTGTCAGTGTGTCCTTTGCCATTCCCTATCACTCCTCCCTGAGAGAGACTTCACCCTCATTCATAAGGAAAAGGGGATGGCGTATTCTCTTAGCTACTTCCTGCTGAAAAGGGACGCTGTGGGTTTCAGGGTGAAGAACTTCTCTCACTACTCTAAAGGGCCCCTTTGGCAGTAGGAAACACATAAACTATTATGGAGATTGATTTTGGAATTCAGATGCACTCTTATTGATTGTGCTTGGCCTTACATGTTCATATCCTTGAAGATGTATCATGGGGGTGTTGCAACCTAGAAGACACAAATTTGACTAACAAGTTATAAGTACATGAGTCCAAAAATTATGGAAAAGTAAAAGAAAAGATTCTTTCATTGTTTTACAAACCCTCCCCCAGGTCCCCTCCACCATGTAGCCCTCGCTCTAGTCTCCTGTGATGACAGAAATACCCAGTTACATCTCTCTTTTAAACAGTTTTCTCCCTCCTCTGTTTCAGTGCAATATACATTATTGAACCCATCTTACTCAGTCTCTCTCCAACCCCGAGGTTAGTCCCATTCTACAACAGTGGCATCATGTAATATTTGTCCTTTTGTGACTGGGATATTTCACTCAGCATAATGTTCTCCAGAGTCAACCATTTTGAATAATATTGCATGAGTTCCTTGTTTTTTAATGCAGCATAGTATTCCATTGTGCGAATATACCACAGCTTCTCTAGCCATTCGTTTTTTGATGGGCACTTAGGTTGTTTCCAACTCCTTGCTATTGTGAACAAAGCTGCAATAAACATGGGTGTGCATATATCTGCTTGGATGTCAGCTATGGTCTCTTCAGGGTATATTCCCAGTAGTGGAATTGCTGGGTCAAATGGTATCTCTATTTGCAACTTTTTGAGAAAGCGCCATCCTGCTTTCCACAGGGGTTGCACCATTTTACACTCCCACCAACAGTGAATTAGGGTTCCAGTTTCTCCACAACCTCGCCAGCATTTGTTGCTTGCTGTTCTGTTAAATTTTGCTATTTTGGCTGGGGTGAAATGATATCTCATAGTTGTTTTAATTTGCATCTCTCTTAGGGCTAGGGATTTTGAGCATTTCTTCATGTGTTTGTTAGCCATCTGAATGTCGTCTTCGGTGAAGTGCCTGTTCATATCCTGTGCCCATTTTTCTATTGGATTATTTACCTTTATCTTGTTGTGGTGCTCAAGTATTTCATAAATTCTGGATATAAGTCCCTTCTACTTTAAACCCACACCTCTGCCCTTCTGATAAGTCACCTCTGACTCATCTGAGCCTCTGTTCCATTTCTGAGGCAACAGATCATTAAAGGAAGAGACCACCTCTCTCCTATGGAACAGCAGGTGGATTCAAACCATCGACCTTTCATCTAGCAGGCCAGCCTGTGATGTACAACTCCACCAGGGCTCTTTGGTGAATATTAACTACTACACATTTCTTATTATTAAATAGTAATAACTGTAGAAACCATTCTCACTTCATTCCTCCAGCTTGGGGTTTTTGTTTTGCTTGGTTTTTCCTGGTCTATCTAAAAATCATTTTAAATCCTTAAATGTTGTATTTGACTAATTGCTGCATTTTTACTAAGAAGCTAATGCTCAGAAATCAAGAAACTGTATTAACTGAGTCTGTGTGTTATGTAACCGAGCAGGCCAGAGCTTTGGGGCTTAGTTTCATTCTGATTTGTGTCAGAATCACATTACCTGGCACGAGAAAGTGGCCATCCCCATCCTAAACCATGGCAGCTGTTGAATTATGCACTGCCACGCTTGGACAGTTTGGATTTGAAAATGAGAAAAAGAAGGGTGTATCCCACGGAAACGATGGGGAGACGTTTGGTGGCAGACCAGCGGCCGTTCAGGGAAGGCCCTGCCTCTGAGAATCAGACAAACCTGTTCTTTGTTAAAGGTTATGCTTCTATAACAGCCAGTGGGTTGTGGCCCTGGAGCCTGAAGGGTTATGTTTGTAAGGTTGCATTATTAAATCAAGGGGAGCACAGAGAGCGCCCTTCCTTTTTTTAAAAGCTGGGGCGCACAGGGCCTTGTATCTCCTGGCTCTCTCTTACACGTTGCAGTTGCAAATGGAAAACACCTTAGTGCTTGCCTCACTTAGTTTTTCTTTGAGTACAAATGAGGCTGGGGATTTCTCACAGGCCCGAGGCGACTCAGCAGAGCTGTGCTATGCTGGGCAAGTGGGCCCGAGCCAAGCACTCTGACAAGGTTATTAACCACAGAGATCAGGTGGGACTTGTTCTCAGTTGTGACAGAGCAGGTTGGAATTTCACTTCAGTTCACTAACCCGCTGTAGTGATTGCTTTCTTTCCTGGAAAAATAACACCCTCTACTCTTGAATACTTTCCATTTCTTCCCCCAGTTTCCTGCAAATTAGCTTATTCCCACAGATGCTTTTTCTTCTGAAGGATTGCTTTCAGAAAAGAAATAGCATATGAGTTAACCAAAGTTAGTCCCTGGCTGATGGACATGGTTCTTGATGAGCTCTGCTGTTAATGGAAAGGTTGGGAGTTCAAGTTCACGTGGGGGGCTCTCAGCATAAAGGCCTGGTGATCCT
Organism: Elephantulus edwardii; assembly: GCF_000299155.1. Taxonomy (NCBI): domain Eukaryota; kingdom Metazoa; phylum Chordata; class Mammalia; order Macroscelidea; family Macroscelididae; genus Elephantulus; species Elephantulus edwardii. Next base: position 5,288,415 of record NW_006399837.1, on the reverse strand, counting down.
GCTTCTGAAACACCAGTCACTGAAACCTTTCAAGAGCACAGCTCTGCTCTGATGCATCTGGGATATCTGTGAGTCAGAACTGATCCTGTGGCCTCTGGCTTGGAATAGAGATAATTGAGGAAAAAGAGAGATACAAAGAAGAAAATAAACATTACCTCGAAGAGCTCATCGAGAAGGAATGAGTGTTGACTCCTGGGGTTTTGGTTTGCCCTATTTTCTCCTAGCAAGTTGAGTTGCTAACTCAAAAATGAGACTTCCTGGCGGGTCAAACCCACCAGATGCTGTTCAGAAGAATGGCCAGCGTCTTCCCATGTCCTTTACAGCCGCTGAAAACCCACTGGAGGGTCGACTGTGATTTGGTTCTGACTCAGTGGCAATGAGGGTGAGTGAGCGAGCTTACGTAGTCCCTCATTTTCCTAGATTTTAGCTTGAAAACACAACTTTGAATTAAGTGGAGGAGCACTTCATACTGTCAGTTTCGCTGATAAGGAAATTCAAATACACATTCAGAAACTCACAGAAAATTCTCCTGGGAGCCCAAGCTGGCCACACTGGTAAGCTGTAGGGGGCCCCATTGCTCCCGGGACCAGCACCAGCTCCTCAGGACCAGAACCAAGCCAGAATCCTCTCTCAGGGATTGCAATTACTGTTGTTGCCTGTCAGAGATTTCCAGCTTAGTAGACTTCAGGCTTCTGAAAGCGGGTGTGGCTTTGAGTTCATCCTTCTTCCTGGTACAAATGCTGGGGAGTGGTCTTCAGAGGCTTTTCATACTTCAGTGCACCCTGGTGAACAATTAATCACCCTCCCCAATCCTCTAATCAGCATTTAAACCCTGACATCTATGACCTGGAGCTCTCCTAGCTCTTAGTCTCCAGATAAGCACCAGGCAGTTTACGAGTTAGGGCAAGCTCTGCTTCTGATCTGCGAGGGTTGGCTTCATTCCGGAGTCTCCCCACCCCAAGCCTGGCTGTTGCCAGTCTTACCTTTGTCACTGTGTTTCTTTCGGGACATCTCCTGACATCCACTGCTATCAAGTTGCTTCTGACTCATAGCCACTCTCCAAACTCTAAATCGTGGCGGTAGGACAATGCCAGCCTTCCTCCCAATCTTCCCCTTCACTCAGCAGCCTGATACCTGACTCACGGCCTGACTGGGGTTCTAAAGTGATACAAATGGCACCTGGTGAGCTGTCCCGTAAAGACGGCTGTTATGCACCACGGAGTTGGAACCCTAGCTAAATACAAGAGGAGATTGCCCCCCCCCCCTTTATTTTTGCTTCCGAAAAGCAGCTAACAGATTCGAACCATGTGCCTTTGGATTGGCAGCACAATTCCTTACCACTAGGCCACCAGAGCTCCCCTAGGAAACCCTATAATGCCATTCCACTCTGTCCTATAGGGAACCAGAAGTGATTCAATGACACAAAACAACAGTGTCCTTTGCAAGGAAGTTGTCAATTGTTTTGATCTGACACTTTAGGGAGATAGGCAAATAAAACCTCAGTGCTTAGCAAGACCCTTTGAGAAAATAATGTTTACTTCACTTTAGTGTCTTCTCACTAAGTAAAGATAGTCTCACAGTCTCAACAGTGAAGCTTCAGTGTGTCAGACTATCTAGACTTCAAAGAAGGCACACGGTTCAAATTCATCAACGGCTCCACCGGAGAAATGTGGCCAATCTCCTCCCATGTGATTAACTGCCTCTGAAAACCTGCTGGAGGGTCAGTTACAGTCACTTCCAGCTGGAAGGTACACAACAGATACAACAGAACTTTGAAGTAAGTGTGGTTTCAGAGAGGTACACTCACATGACAGTGTCTAATAGAAAACAAGAGAGTATTCAGAGGAAGTTCTTCTGTATAAACTTTTTTATTCCCGCCCCCACACCCATCTGAGAAATTCCTAGTGTGACTGACAACCTGCAGCTGACTTTATTTCATTCACCTGGATAGAAATAGATGTTTGTGTTGACTTAACAGAAAATGCAGCCAAAGAGACCATCGCTGACATCCAAGCAGATATATGCACACCCATGTTTATTGCAGCTTTGTTCACAATAGCAAGGAGTTGGAAACAACCTAAGTGCCCATCAACAAATGAATGGCTAGAGAAGCTGTGGTATATTCGCACAATGGAATACTATGCTGCATTGAAAAACAAGGAACTCATGCAATATTATTCAAAATGGGTGACTCTGGAGAACATTATGCTGAGTGAAATATCCCAGTCACAAAAGGGCAAAGATTACATGATGCCACTGTTGTAGAATGGGACTAACCTCGGGGTTGGGGAGAGACTGAGTAAGATGGGTTCAATAATGTATATTGCACTGAAACAGACGAGGGAGAAAACTGTTTAAAAGAGATATATAACTAGGTATTTCTGTCATCACAGGAGTCTAGAGCGATGGCTCCATGGTGGAGGGGACCTGGGGGAGGGTTTGTAAAACAATGAAAGAATCTTTTCTTTAACTTTTCCATAATTTTTGACTCTTGTACTTATAACTTGTTAGTTAAATTTGTGTCTTCTAGGTTGCAACCCCCCCATGATACATCTTCAAGGATATGAACATGTACGGCTAAGCACAATTAATAACAGTGCATCTAAATTCCAAAATCAATCTCCATAATAGTCTATGTGTTTCCTACTGCCAAAGGGGCCCTTTAGAGTAGTGAGAGAAGATCTTCACCCTGAAACCCACAGCGTCCCTTTTCAGCAGGAAGTAGCTAAGAGAATACGCTGTCCCCTTTTCCTTATGAATCAGAGTGGAGTCTCTCTCAGGGAGGAGTGATAGGGAATGGCAAGGGACACACTGACAAAGGAGATTAATCAGAGCTGACTTTGACAAGCACTGTGGCAATTGGACAATTAAAACAGACATTCGGATGGTGGGGGAAGAAGAACAAACTGGGGAGGAGGGTGGAGAGAATGGTGCAGCAATGAAGGAGTGAAAACCCCAAATCCCTGTAAATGTTCATTAAAACTAATAAAATTTAATAATAATAATAAAAAAAAGAAAATGCAGCCAATTTGCTAGCCAAAATTAACACCCATTAACCAAAGTTAGGGAGCTCTGATATCTTGGTCCAGGGGCAGCTGGTCTACTGATTCAAAGGCCAAGTAATCTGGTGGGGTTTGCAGCCTCAGAAACCCAGTGGAGGAAACCCTGAGTTTCTGAGGCTGCAAATCATGTGAAAGAAGAAAGTCTATCTTTCCTTCTCAGAGCAGCTGGATTAAGACATCAGAATCTTCATTTTCTTCAAAAGACCAAAGACTACAACCTTCAATATAGATTACATTTCAACATCAGGAAAACAAAGTTCCTCCCACTGGGCCAAAAGGCAGCATCATGATAGAGAAAGGATTGAAGCTGTCACTGATTTCATCTTACTTGGATCCACAGTCAACATCCGTGATACCAACAATCAGGAGATAAGGAGATATAGGAATCTCTCCAAAATACTGAAGAGCAACGATGTCAGTTTGAAGACTCAAGTGCGCCTGATTCAGGCCATAGTCTTTTCAATCACTTGCTATGCATCTGAGAACTGGACAATGAATAAGGATTATGAAATAATTGATGGCTTTGCCTTGTGGTCTTTGAGAACAGTACTTCTCATAACTTCACTGTTGAGATTGTGAGACTTCTGCCCACATAACCCATGGACTGGCAAAAGGACAAACAGGTCTGTCATGGAGAGGATGTAGCTGAAGCGCTCGTTGTAGGTGAGGATGGCAAAGCTTTGTCTCTCATACTTTGGACACGTTGCTAGGAGTGGCTGTGCCTTGGAAAAGGCATAACATGCTTGGAAAGGTGGAGGGTCAGCAAAAGAGAGGAAGATTCTTATGAAGACACAATGACTGCAGCAACAGGCTCCACTGTAGCAGCGATGGTGAGGATGACTCAGGATAGGATAGGATTCAGATCTGTTGTTCATAGGTCGCAATGAGTTGTACTCGACTCAACAGCATCTAATAACAACAATGACTAACTGAATGGTTGCTGGTTCAAATCTACCCAGAGACTAAACAGAAGACAAGCTTGACAATCTGCCTCTGTTAAGATTGTGGTTGTGGTGTTGTGTACTGTCAAGTCGGAACCGACCCACAACTGACCCTCCTGTGGGTTTTCAGAGGCAGTTAATTGCATGGAAAGAGATTGCCCATCCTTCTCCCGTGGAGCAGCTGGTAGCCTTGAACTGTGTGCCTTCAAGATTGCAGTGCAGCTTCTTGCCACTAAGCCACCAGCACTCCCTACAGCCACTGAAACTCTGTGAGGCTCAGATATCTCCTGTCGCTCAAGAAGTCATCGTGGGTCAGAATGAACTGAGCAGCAACTGAGCTTTGGTATTTGAGTTACAAATGAACTGTGCATGTTTAAAATATTCACTTCTATTGTAACTGCCAGTAAAAATGGCCAGATCTCCACTACAAAACACATGACAATCAAACATACTTAGGGAAAAGATACATTTTCATAAGGAGCAGATTCTGGTCACCACCCAGATATAGCCAAGGAAATGTAGTTCAAACAAGGAAATCACAAGAGTTGACAGTAATTCAAATGGGGAGTAGTCTCAATTGTCAGTACCAAAACATACAAGTGAAAGGCACACTGGGATTTTCTTAGCCCACCAAACTGACAAACATCCAACAAGAAGAAATAGGTTCACGTACATTGTAGATGGGATTGCCGTAGAGAAATCTGGCAACATTTAACAAGTATTTACCCTCTTTTCTACTGCTACTGTAACAGAAATACCACACATGGATAGATTCAACAAGTAGGAACTTATTCTCTCACAGTCTTATTGGTAGTGAAAGGTCAAAACTCACTGCAGGGTCCAGAAGCAGCACTGAGTATATCAAATATACTTTATTTAAAATGTGTGCTTCAGTGAAAGAGGGCTGAGGGTCATTTGGTATCAGCAGTATGTTGACCATTCAGGGGTGGTCACAGCAATTTCAACAGCCTTGGGCCATTTTCTAGTTTTTTTTCAGCACAAACTATTTCAACTAACTATCTTCTGGGGTGGGTCATACAACCACGTCTAGGGGTAAACCTTAGCTTATTTACTACTTCCTGGAACACAAAAAGGTTGTTTGGGTAGGTTCAGGAGGTCAGTTAAATGGAACCACTTGGTTTCAACTTTACGTTTAGGTAACGTCAAGCCCCACCCCCCCTCCCCCGCCGATTAACGACCTCTGCTGTGCCCGTGGCTGCAATCACTGCTTTCATCAGTCTCGTCGGGGGTTTTCCCTTTTTGCTGACCCTCTTTGCAAGCATGATGTCATTTTACAAGGACTGGCCCTTCCTGACAGCACACACAAAGTATGTGAGACAGAAGTTCCGCCGTCCTTGCCTCAGGGAACACTTCCTCCAAGACAGATCGGTTTGTTTTCTCATCAGTCTCATGGTTGAGGAAGTTAGAAGCCTGGATCCCAGGTGCCTGCTCCTGGGAAAGGCTTTTTCCTCTCTTTTGATTGGAGGGGTAAGGTCCAGAGGTGTCCCTATGGAAAATAGCACACAGGGCGATTAGTTTTAACTTGCTGAATGCTCCCTTACGACCAGCGATGGAAAGTGCTCATTGGTGCTCCCCCCTGAAACAGCGTCCCGGGCATATATCACATCTGCCGTGTCCTGACATGCCACCTGTGGAGATACTTCTCTCTTCTGAACTTCTGCTCTTGGGCACTCTTCGTGCCACTTGGCATCTGTTTTACCTCCATTTCTCTTTACAAGCTTGCTTGTTTGTCTTATAGCTTGAAAGAGATTGACTTAGAAGAAGCAAAGAAGTCTATCGTGGAGGACAAGCAATCACGGTGCTCCTTAAAAGCAAGGATGGGGAAACTTCATCCCACATGCCGTGCACGTGTTCTCAGGAGGGGCCGTTCTTGGGCAAGAACATCACGCTGGGACCAGGGGAGGGCCAGAGGAAGAAAGGAAGACTCCCAACCCGGTGGATTGATACGGAGTCTCTAACACAGGGCCTGGGCACCTCAGAGACCGTGAGGATGGTGCTGGATAGGACTAGGTTCTGATCTGCTGTTCATAGAACCACCAGGAGTCTAGAGCATTCGATGGCACCTCACTACAACAAGTCCTGTGTCGTTAACCTAACAAGGACGACCCTGTGTGCAGCAAAACACTGCCCCATCCTGTCCCTCCGCGGGGCCCCTGCTGTGCTGGGCCCCTCTTGGAGCCACTATGTTTGTCACTCCATCTCATCAAGCGTCTGTCTTCCCCCCCCTTACACTACCATTTTTATTCCACCGCCCCCCCCCAATCAATTCTTGGGTTTTATTTTTTAATTTTTTTTATTAATTTTAATGATAGTTCAATGGAGATGAAATCCAGAGACTTTGGATTTCCATTCATACATTGTTGCACTTTTCTCCCTGCATCCCCAATTTGCTCTTCTCTTTGAAAAGAAAAATTCTTTCATTGTTATACAATCCCTCCCCTCAAGTCCACTCCACTATGCAGCCTTCATTCTGGACTCCTATCATGACAATAATACCAGTCACATATTCCTTTTAAATAGTTCTCTCCCTCATCTGTTGCAATGCAGTATACATTATTTATTCCATCTTTCTCAGTCTCCCACCAAGCCCAATGTCGGTCCCATTTTACAACTGTGACACCATGCAGTATTTGTTCTTTTGTGACTGAGATATTTCACTCAGTGTAATGTCCTCCAGAGTCACCCATTTTGTATAATATTCCATGAGTGCCTTGTTTTTCAATGCAGCATAGCATTCCATTGTGTGACTATCCCACAGCTTTTCTATTCATTCGTTTGTTGATGGGCACTTTGGTTGTTTTCAACTCTCTACTATTGTGAACAAAGCTGCGATAAACATGGGTGTGCATATATCTGCTTGGGTGGTGGTTATGGTTTCTTTGGGGTATATTCCCAGTAGTGGAATTACTGGGTCAAATGGTATTTCTATTTGCAACTTTTTTTTTCAATATCTATAAATGTACTTTATTACAGATCTGTGGAGGGCAGTGGGTCCTGGCCTCAAAGACTGCCTCCTATTTACGACTTTTTGAGAAAGCGCCATACCGCCTTCCATAGAGGTTGCACCATTTTACACTCCCACCAACAGTGAATAAAGGTTCCAGTTTCTCCACCACCTTGCCAGCATTTATTGTTTGCTGTTCTGTTAAATTTTGCTGTTCTTAATAGAGTGAGATGCTATCTCACAGTTTTGATCTGTATCTCTCTTAGAGCTAGGGATATTGAACATTTCTTCATGTGTTTGTTTGCCATCTGTCTTCTCTTTTTCACTAACCCTCTACCACACATTATGTCTTTCTCCTGGAACTGTACCCAACTGATAACATGCTCCAAGTATGTGACAGTCTTGGATCCTTGACTTAAGTAACAGTCTTTTTAAGATTCTTTTTCAGTCTTCTTTTGCGCACCGCTATTATGGGGAAATATTTGGGTATTTCCCCTCCCACCAGGGGATGTTCAGGCTAATCTTCCTGGGATTTTTTTCTCTTCTTAGTGTTACTGCTATTGTTTTGCTGGCAGCCTCTTCAGATCCACCACTGACTGGCTCTTTACCTTAGAGAGCTGCTTCTTCTTCTTGGGGACACTGCTGCCTCTTCAGGATCTTCTGATTCTCCTTTGGGGAAAGATTTCTTCCTCTTGGAGTACTTGTACTTATTGTTGTCTCTTCAAAGTCACTACTAACCAACTCTTTGGGAAGTGTTATCTTTTTCTTGGGCTCAAGGAGAGCTAGGCTGGTGGGACTTCCCATTCCATTCTCCTGTGGGGCCTGCTGGGGCATTTTCTTTTTTCTTCTTCTTGGGTTTCTCACCCATCTCCTCACATTCTAATCTTCATCAAGTAACTTTTTTTTTTATTACTCTGATTTATTTACAAAGTTTGAATACATTTGAGTAACATTCTTAATGTATTTTTTTTCCAAGACAGATTTGTTTGTTCTTTTGGTAGTTCCTGGTACATTTTCTATTCTTCACCAATATTATAATTCCATGATAAATTGTAAAATACTTAAATGTTTCTTAGGTTATGGGAGTACTAACAACAGAACTATTTTATAAACTATTTCTACTCTGAATTACAACATTATTAGTAATAGACAGTAAACTGTTAAATAATTTCTTTCCTCCTCCTTCTAGTCTTTTAATTGCCACTTTATTCTTGAGAACCATATTGATATACCGCCGCTGGCAAGCCTTGGTCTGATCCATAGTAATCCTGTAGGGCAGAGTTGAACTGCCTCATAGGGGACCACTGCTGTACATTTTCATGAGAGGAGATGGCTTCATCTGTCTCTTGAGAAGTGTTTGTTGGGTTCGAACCACCAAAGTTTTGGTTAGCAGCCCATCGCTTACCTTCCAGCACTACCACTAGGGGGGGTCTTGATTACTGATCACTCCCTCTCTACACTCTCTGGTTGGAACTGAGTCATACTGGCCCTCCAGTGAGTTTGCAAGGCTACTGAAGGCACAGAAGGATATTGCCCTTCATTCTCCTCAACAGCTGCTGGTGTATTCAGACCAACAGAGAGGTTCAGTTTCACTCCCTGATTATTTATATATGTTCATAGTTGTAAGAATCTTAATTTTCCTAGCAGTTAGGTGCTGTTGAATAGTTTCTGACCCATCGTGATCCTATAGATCAGAGTAGAATTGACCCAAAGCAGTCTCAAGTTTGTCTATAATCTTTCTAGAAACAAGCAGTCACATTGTGTTACTGCTGAGTGATTGGAGAGCCTAACCACGCTGCCACTAGGACGTCATACACACAGCCAACGTCCAATGAGTATTTGTCTACGCTATTGACCTTCACTCAGAGAATGAACAGCCATGGCCACATATCACACATGCTCATTAAAAGTGGGATAGGCACTTCCCACTAACCTCCAGAGGAGGAAATAGAAGTGGACACTATGGCTCAAAGTGTACAAAACTGTAGTAGGTCAGCTTCTAATCTATTAGGTTAAGGGGACTCAGGTCAGTGAGCTATACCGAGGGCTACATCTATCTACACCTGAAGACTGACCTGCACATCCTGAAGGTCTCCTGACCCAGGAGATGACAGCAGAGGCCTGCTGACTGTGGAGCCACCTGTCAGCACTGTGGAGGACACAGACTAAGGGGCACTTGCTGAATGATAGATAGTCTGGGATTTTCACGGGACCCAGTGGACACTAGCCCAGCCCACTGCTTAGAGAGTGTTTAGAAAATTGGAATAATGCAAAAAAAAAAAAGGAGGAATTGCTTTTCCCTCTAAGTACCACCTAAACCCAGGAAGTTACTGTATCATAAACAGCAGAAAAAAGAGAAGTCATTAATGATCTTCTTCCTCAGCCCACCTGCCTTTCAAAATTCTAATTACACTATAGTAAATAAATAAGAGTAATAAACGAAAAAGGCAAATGTTCACCACTGAATGACTAGACTGTTGTTTTTTTTTAAGAAGCAAGATGAGGAAATGCTGCTGTCTTTTCAGAACTTTCAAATAATTCCTTTCAAAAGGTAATCCCAGGACGATTCTTTGCTGGAGGCAAATGGCATTAAGTTCAAAAGAAAGAGAGACTTAATGGGAAGCCGTGCTTTCTGGAGCCAAAGCAGATAAGCTGCAGAAAATATGATTTGGGGAGGGGAAGGCCTGGGGGAGAGGTGGTGACCCTTCTGCATTCATCCAGGGCAGCTTTAACTGGTGCAAATGCCATCTGCCTTTACTTGCTGTGGGTTCAGAGACCCTGGCAGCAGACACAGAAATCTGTTCTAATGAGATTAAATGCTCTTGAAAATGATCTCCAAAGCACAGACCCCAGGCAGTCTTCCTTCGCATGTGAAGTATGAGTTCTTTGTCATGAGGTGAAGGGCAAGAGGGATTCCTAAGCCAGAAAATGTCAAGGTTTTGCCACATTAAGTGCAGATTTCAAAAGCAAAGGCTTGCCTGGAGTCACTCAAGTACAGCTAGGAGGCTCCCTGGGGCCCAAGGACTAGGCATTACACCTTCCTTCTACCTGCATAGATAACACCTATCCTAGGACCATCATCCTAAGTCTGTTTCCTTCACTCTTGGGTACCATAACCTGCACGGTATCTGACATTGAGCAGGTGCTTGGGAAATATTAGAGTCAATGAATCAGTGAATGAACACCAGCCTGGCCCTGCCCAGAAGCACTTTGAGTTTCTAACTCAGGATCGATGGTGCCTTTTCCAAGACACCCTTGGGTTTGTGGATGTTGACTCTCACAATGCAAATATGGTCAGTGTGACACTCTCCCCCCTGCCCTGAGCAGCTTTCAGGCAGGGGGATAGCAAGCATGACTGATGATGGGTGTTTTGACCTGTGAACATCATACATTCCTAGTCCTGGAATTGCCTACAGTTCCAAGAAACATAGCAGGCAGTAATCCAATATGCTGAGAGCAGCGTCTTTTACTGTCATTTTACTTATGATGCAGAAAGCAAAGTGTCAGGTCTACTGTAAGACCAAGGGGTCTTTTTCATGGAAGGGAACACTCTGCAGAGATATCGTCACAAGACACTTCATCATCCCAAGCTCTTGTCAAGGACTGTCTGGAATTTGCACATCACACGTAACCCATGACCACAACCTCTAGTGCTCAGGAAACAAAGAGCAGCTGGAAAATGGCTGTTCACTTGTTAGAACACGAGGCCTCCGGGGATTTATTATTTTCTTTTTTAAATTTTTTTTTTATTGCTAACTGAAGTTTACAGAAAACTTGGATTTCCATCCATTTATTGTTGCACATTTCCCCCTAGCCCTCCCCTAGTTCCCTTTTCTCTTTAAAAAGATTGTTTCATCATTATACAATAAATTGTTGTTGTTGTTGTTTTTGTTGATTTGCTCTTTTAAAAAAATTTAATTTCCATTCATTCATCGTTGCACATGTATTTATTCTTGAAGCAAAGAGCTGATTTCCTGTAAATATTTGTTTTCATAATTATAAATACAGCAGGACATAGGGCCAATGCTACCCATGCCAGGACTTTGTTCAAAGAAGCACAGGAGACATTCAGGTAAAGTTTGACTGTGATGGCGAATTCACCCAGAATGGAACATCTCCTTCTTCTGTTGGAAATGATGCTGTTTGGGGGAAAGGGCGGCAAAGTTTGAGATGAGCAAGGTTGCCTTTTCTGTTTTCAAAGAAGTGGCCTAAATTTGACCTACGGCCAGGATTGCTTGTAGATGTCACTGTCCGAACCAAGTAGACATTCAAATAAGATCAGTATTAACTTCCTAGAGCTGTTGCAACAAATGACCAGAAACGGAGTGGTTTTTAACCACAGAAATCTAGTCTTTCCTATTTCTGGGGGCTAGAAGCTCAAAATCAGAACACCGGCAATTCCATTCTCTCTCTGATACTTTATGGAAACATCTAATTCATACCTTTCTCTTAGCTTCTGAAGTTGCCAGTGATTCTTAGCATGACCTGGATGTCATTCTAACCTCTGCCTCTCTCATCACATAGGATTCTCCCTGCATCTCTCTGTCTTCTCATGAGGACATTTGACATATTATTATATATTACGTGCTATTACTACTTGACCTTGTCTTCATTTAAATAATCGTCTCTACAATCACTATTTCCAAGTAAGGTCACATTCTGAGAGGCTCAGAAGAATATGAATTTGGGGGGGAGACACTACTCAAAAATGAACAATGTCCCACTGGAGACACTGATCCTGATAGTTCAAGAGTCAAAGATGTCTTTAAGCCCTAAGTAGCAAGAACGGATTTTGATTAGAAGTAGCAATGACTTTGAATTGTGTTGTTAGAAAAGAGTGTTGACTATCACAAGAACGAGTCTGTCTTGAAGGAAGTACAGCCAGCTTGCTCTTTAGATGTAAAGATGGTAGAACTTTGTCTCACTTACTTTGGCCATATTTTCAGGAGGAATCAGTCATTAGATGAGGGGACATCATGCTTGAAAAGAGAGAGAGTCAGTGGAAGACAGGAAGACCTTCAATGAGATGGATTGATCCATTGAGGACCACAACGGACTGGAGCAGGACAGATCATGGGGTTGGTCCAGGACAAGGCAAGTTTCGCATCTGTTGTTCACAGGGTCGTGGCGAGATGGAGATGTCGTCACTGCAGGCAGAACTAACAACAGCAAGGATGGAAGGGTGGCAGCACTTGGGGGTGTGCACTTGAAACTGTGTAAACACACATTTAAATTAGAGGGAAAGTAGAAAAACAGGGGGAAAGAAGCGGGATACGAAAGTAAGAACAGTGACAAGGCGTGAATCTGGAGAGCACTTGGAGAAGGAAGAGAGGTTTATTGAGAAAGGTAATGTGTATGAGGGTCTCTCAGTGATGAACGCAGCATGTTTGAGGCCACGCAAGGTTACCTGAGTAGGAAAGCCTGGTGATCTACTTCTACCCCACACTCACCTGGTGCACCTGGGGTTACCACGAGTCAGGGTTACCTGGAGGGCAAACGTTTTTATAAATCAATCAATCAATCAATCAACCAATCAATAGTGTATAAAGCAAAATATAAGCGCCAGATATTGAAGGAGCTTAGAGAATGAATTTGACCTAGAAACAGAGTGGTCAGACAGCATTGTATTCTGCCCTTTGTGTACTTATTGATGGGTAATCATCCTGAAGTCTGAACTTGGAGCCAGGGTCAGACAAGGGACTGAAGACAAACATATAGTCTACAAGATAAACAGCATGTCTCGAGGGGCAGTGGGGGTTGGAATTCTTGGAAGGAGACAAGGACATCAGAGGGCTGCTTATGTAGTTTGGGGGAAAGGGCAGCCTGGTGGTGTCAGACAAGAGCCTGAGTGGGCAGAGAAGACCTGGGCCACCAGAGTGGGCCAGCGGGGTCTGGGTCACAGCTCTGAGAAGGGCCAGAGGACAAAGTGACTTTGCAAGCAGCCAGCATTCTCTGAGGCAGACGCCGTCACTAACTGTGTGGATGATGGACGGCCTTGAAGGTTCGCTGAATCAGAGAAGTAAGGACTCGCTGACACAAAGATTTTTGAGCCAGATGAGGATGGTTTTCATGTCCTGCTCCTCCGTTTACCACTGTGCAGAGGTGTAATTCACCTTCTTCACCTGAGCAATGGCAGCCTTCAGCCAGCGTGCACTAGAGCAATGGTCACACCAGACACTGACAGCCAGTGCTTGTTCTGACAGGTTAGTTTTCAAGGCCCACTGTCACTGCTATCGGTTCACAAGGATCTTTCATACAACAGAACACAACGCAGTCTACTCTTGCACCATGTTCATTGCTAAAGCCATGTTGTTGTAGGTGCCGTTGACCCAGTTCTGACTCATAACCACCCTATGAACAACAGAACAAACCACTACTCAATTCTGTGCCATCCTCACAAACTCTGATGTACTTTAGTTCATTGTTGTACCTACTATGTCAGTCCATCTCCTTGAGAATCTTCTTCATCTTCTCTGACCCTCTACCAACCATGATGTCCTGATGTCTGGACCCTCCTGATACCATGCCCAAAGCATAGGAGACAACACTTAACATTTTTGTAATTTTTTTAAAAAGTCTTAACATCCTCAATTACAAGGAGCATTCGGGCTACACTTTTTCCAAGAGAGACCCATTTGCTCTTTGGTAGTCCGTAATATATATATTCTGTATTCTTCACTAACATCACAATTCATGTTGTTGTGTTGTATATCATCAAGTTGGAACTGATGTATAGCTGACCCTCCAGCAGTTTTCAGAGACAGTAACTCACACCAAAGGAGGTTGTCCATCTTTCTCCAGGAGAGCAGCTGGGGGATTTGAACTGTGTGTCTTTGGGATTGCAGGACAACTTCTTACCACTAGGCCACCAGAGTTCCCTTCACAATTCATAGAAATCAATTCTTCTTCTGTCTTCCTTATTCACTGTCAAAGTTTACTTGCCTGTGAAGCAATTGAAAATAACATGTTTGGGTCAGACACACCTTAGTCTTCAAAGTCTTTAAAGAGGTCTTTGGTAGATTTGCCCAGTACAAACATGTTAAAGCCATATATTTACTACATATTTTTAGTATTTTATTGAAGTAATAATACCTATGGATATTGTTGTTATTGTTATGTGCCATCGAGTAGCCTGTGACCTGTAATGACCTATGTACAATAGCTCTGAATCCTGCCTTATCTTGAGCTAACTCACTGTCCCTGGCCCATCTACCCTTTTCAACCCAGTTATCGTGTCAATCCATCTCATCCAAGGTCTTCCTTTCCTGTTCTGTCCCTCCACCATTCTGAGCATAATATCCTTCTCCAAGGACTGGTCCATCCTGACAACATGCCCAAAATATGGGAGACCGAGCTTCAGAATCCTTGCCTCCAAGGAACAACTTGCTTTCACCCTCTCTAGGACAGATCTGTTGGTTCTCTTAGCAGTCCATGGTCTATATGTTCAATACTCTAGCACCACAACTCAAAGGGATCGATTCTTCTTCTGTCATCCTCAGTCATTGTCCAGCTCTCTTATACTTAGCAAGTAATTGCACAGAGCATGGCTTGAATCAGGCTCCCCTTAGTCTCTACACTGACATCATGGCTTTTCAGCACTCTGGAGAGGTCCCTGACAGTGGCCCTGTCAGCAGGCTATCTACAGAAAGAAAATTTATTGTTTCACTTCAGGAAATGAGAAGTCCCAATTACCCAAATGCCCACTAGGCCATGTTCCTGTGAAGATGGCTGGGAGAAGATCCTTGCTTGTCTAACCAGCTACTTCTTGGAACCTCTAGCACTCTTCATACAGTCATTTGTTACAAATTGAATTGTGTCCTTCCCAAAATATGTGTTGAGATCCTAGCCCTTGAACCTGTAAACAGAACCCTGAAAGGAGGCCTGGTGGCATAGTGGCATAGTGCATATCATGTCAGGCTCCTAACTGGAATGTAGAGTGTTTGAGTCTACCAGACGCTGCACAGGAGAAAGATCGGAAGGGATACTCCTTGTAACCGAGTGTGGTAAGACCTTGTCTCACATACTTTGAGCGTGTTATCAGGAAGGCCCAGTAACCAGATAAAAGCATAGTTGGTAAAGCAGAGGGTCAGAGAAAAAGAAGAAAACCCTCTCATAAAAACTTACAGCCTCCAAAATATCTATGAGATATCATCTCAGCCCAGTAACAACAGCAAAGTTCAACAGAGCATCAAACAACAAATGCTGACAGAGTTGGGGAGAAATTGGAACCCTTATTCACTATTGGTGGGAGTGTAAAATGGTGCAACCACTATGGAAGGAAGTATGACAGTTTCTCAAAAGGTTGCAAATAGAAATACCATTTGACTGAGCAATTCCACTACTGGGAATCTACCCAAAAGAAAGCAGAACTGCCATCCAAACATATATATGCACACCTGCATTTATTGCTGTATTGTTCACAATAGCAAAGAGATGGGAACAATCCAAGTGGCCATCAACAAATGAATGGGTAGAGAAGCTGAAGTATATTCACACAATGGAATACTACACAGCACTGAAAAACAAAGAACTCGCACTGAAAAACAAAGAACTCATAAAACATTATGCATAAAATATACAAAAGCTCAGTCACAAAGGGACAAATACTGCATAATGCCTCTGTTATAAAATAGGGCTGACATAGGGGTTGAGGGAAATTAAGAAAAGAGAGGATAAATAATGTGCACTACATTGAAACAGATGAGGGAAAGGAAACTTTTGAAAAGGAATGTATGATTAGGTATTTTTTGCATAACAAAATAAGAATGTCTAAAATAAGAAGTGCATAGGAAAATGCACTGGGGGAGGGGAGGAAGGAGGAAATTGCGCAACCATGAAAGAATTTTTTAAAATTTTGTTTCTTTTCATTGAAATTTTAATGAAAGTGTATAGAGCACTTGGATTTCCATTCATTCATTTTTGCATATTTTCCTTCCTACTGGGGTAGGGTAGGGAGGAAAATATGCAACCATGAATGAATGGAAACCCAAGTTTCTGGTAACTTTCATTACATTCTCAATTTAAAAAAATCTAGTTGTAAAAACAAAACAAAACAAAACAAAAAACCTTAGAGCCTCGAAAATCTGATGAAGGGTTGATATGAGTAAAAACCAATTCAGTGAATGTGGGTATGATCTCGCGTGAAAGTTACCAGTTCTCTAATGTTAACGTCATTAAAAAACTATCGAGCAAAGTCACCTCCACAGATCCCCAGGTTAGAACTTCAACATGTCTTTTATGGAGACTTAATTCAACTCATAATTACAATTTACAGTTATAAACATTATAGAGTTGGTATGAAGAATGATACGCAAGGCCCACTGTACTATGCCTGACACACCTGGCATCTACATAATAAGTACATTATGTGTAGAAATAGAAAGGTAATTAGTAAAATGTGTGTGGGATCCAAGGAGGCGAGGCGGAGCACAGGGGTAGGATGGGCAGGGGGTAATCATAGGGTCACACAATTTGATGGGTAGAGGGAGAGGTGCGTAAAGGAAATGGGAAAGATCTCTTATGAAAAAAACAATGTATAGGAACTTTGTAAGTAAACCAGTATAAAATAAAAAAATCCATTTTTTAAAAGTACATCGGGTATCATTATGTTATTGACATAGCTATTAACCTGGTTAAATGATTGACTTACATTTGTGTACTACACCAAACACGGCTTCTTTGTAGATGCAGCTGGCTTCTCGCATGCTCTTGCAATTTAGAACCGTACACATTCTGATGGAGTCATTTCTGTGTCTAACCTAAGCAGGAATGGAGTTTGTCTTCCAATTGATGGACAGAAGGTGAGAAAAGTGACCCTCTGAAAGGAATTCTACCTAGATCAGAAAAATCTAAGAGCCTCAGTGATCTCCTTCTCCTTGGGAGGGAGCCCTGGAGGGACGGCTGAGTCAGGATGCTAAACAAAAGGCAGATGGGTTCGAACCCACCAGCCACACTTCAAGAGAAAGAGAAAGAGGTTTGCTCCTGGAAATATTCACAGCCTTGAAAACTTTCTCTTTTAGGGTAACTGAATCAAAATCAAGTCAACAGCAATGGGTTTTTCTCCTTGCAAAGAACTAAGATTGTCTTTTACTGAGTTGTAAATCTCCTTTTTGTCTTTGCTGGTCTCAAAAGAAAATATCAGAAGACATTTATGTATGGAATCTCTCTCTTTTTTTAAAAAAGACATAACACCACCTATGTTAGTAATTCTTAAGAATGGAAATTAGAGAACAGGTGAAACGGAGCTGACTTTTTACAGTATTTCTTTGTACCAATTGCTGTCAAGTTGACTCCCACTTGTGGAATCTCCAAGTGTGTCAGGGTAGAACCGTGTTCCACAGGATTTCCTGTGATTCCTTTTGGAAGCTGAATACCAGGCCTTTCTTCTGAGTTTCCTCTGGGTTGTCTGTAACCTACAGCCTTTCATTAGCAGCCAACCATGTCAACTGCTTGCATCACTTCAAGAATTCTCATTTCTTTGTGCATTCTTTGAATTTTGACCAGGGACAGAAATAGAATTTTTATTTCAAGAAGCAGTTGCTTTAGTTTGAAAATAAAAGAGAAAAAGAAGGACTTCTGGGGAGCTCTGGTGGCCTAGTGGCAAGAAGCTGCACTGCAATCCCAGAGGAACACGGTTCGAATCCACCAGATGCTCTGCCGGAGAAGGAGGCGCAATATCCTCCTGTACCAGTCAGATCTGAGGAGGCGCAATATCCTCCTGTACCAGTCAGATCTGATTTGATGGTACATACACACAAAATAATAAAAAATAATAAAAAAAAATTTTTTTTTAAAAAAAAAGAAGGACTTCTAGAAACGGACACCATAATTCTCATCAGTTTACATTTCTTAACAAAGATACCTTTTAAGGGAGCTTTGGTGGTGTAGTAGCAAGAAGCACTGCAATCTCAGAGGTGTGTGGTTTGAATCCACCAGATGCTCTGCTGGAGGAGGGACAATCTCCTCCTGTACCAGTCAGATCTGATTTGATGGTACACACACAAAAAGTAATAAATAATTAAAAAAAAAAAAGCCCAAAGATACCTTTTAGGTGTATCTCACTGAGTAGGGCCACGGTGCTCCAAAGCCTTACTAGCTGGCAATTCTTACTCTTTTACCACCAGGATCATGGTGGGTGTGATAGAAAATGAAAATGTGTACATTCTTCTCTGTTTGATGTGTATGCAGAGCAATTGAAAGCAGGCTGGGGAAAAGGAGAGAGATGACTGCATGGCGGTTCAGCTGCCTCTGCGCAGTGGATGATGACCCGCTTCCCTGCCCCTTGTTTGGACCCAGCCAGGCCCGTTGCCCTTCCTAATCCTCCCGACCTTGACCTTCTCCATCCAGAGAGATTTTGCTGCTTCACACTTGCGAATCTCCAGGGGAGCTTTGTGCTGAATCCACAGTCTGAGACAGACAATTCTATACTCAGGCGGTAACAAACCAGAAAAGGCTCCCAGTCAAAGCCAAGTCCAGCTTTCCAGCTATTTGTTCTGAGCTGGGCTGGGTAATCCCTGAGGGAAGAGCAAGTGCTTAGAAATGCCCCTTTTCTTTTCAGATGTTAAGACGGTGTTTGGCCTGGATCCTGACTTGTCAGAAGCTGCCTGTGATAAGTTAAATGACTGCAAACGGAAGCTGTGAACATTAGGAAATTGTGTTTGACTGGATTCAACTGTTAAATGGTTGGCAAAGATCCCCAGGGGGTCCAAGTGGGAAATGTGCACAGTCGGGAGCAGGCCGTGGAGAGGCACCATGTTCCCAGCTCAAGGCAGCGGTTTTGTTCTGTCCAATTCAGCTTGAATGAGGCACCGAACGGGCGAGGGCACCAGCTGTCCTACTTAGAGTAAGCAGGGGAAGGCCTTGCTGGTGACAAAAGGAAGGGCGGTCTAACTGGTAAAATGAAGCCCTCGTTCGTTCATTTCATTTCCATGGAAATAATGCCGCTGCTTAGAAATATTCACAGGGAAATTCTTCATCTTTCATTTTAATGGTAAGATCAAGAATAGAACTGTGTATTACAGAGAACAAAAGGAACAATTTCAAATATTGAAGGAAAGTGTCTGACAGTTGCTGGGTTGGCTATTTTATTTTTTTTTTTTTTTGCATGTGTGTTTTATTTTTCCAAGTGGGAAAAGACTAGTCTTCAGTTATATTGAAGGAGAGGCAGGCTAGAATGAATCCATTAGCATTTAAGACTTATTTTGTTGTTAAAATGTGGCACATTTGAGTCCATTGCATTTAAGACTGACTTTGTTGTTAAAATGTGGCACATTTTATTAATGTGGATTAAGTTGTATTAACTAAATTAGTAAAATGTGTCTAACTAGGAGATATAAAAGAAACAGTTTTTAGGGGGGTTATATTGAAAGGCTCTTGGGATTTTTTTGTTTATTTGTGCTCTTGAATATATCAAGATTTAATACATAAAAGTATTTTTCTTCTTTAAAGATTAGATAAATGAGAGAAGCTTAATTGTAGCTGAAAATACTTTTTTTGAGAGTACTTTTTTGTTTTATAAATAATTGGAACACGATCAAGAAAATATAAACATGGTGACCCCATGTGACAGAACACAATAGCTCTGTGAGATTTCCTCAGCTGTAATCTTTATAAAAGCAGATCGCCCAGGGAAGCAGATCTAGCAAAGCCTCTGGGTAGGTTTGAACCACTAAATGTTAGGTTAGCAGCTTATCATAAACAACTTGAATCATCCAACTTTCTCAAGAAAATACAAGCTTCTCCTTTTTTTTTTTTTTTAATGCCATGTGGTTTGCTTTTTCTCAAGAACTCCCATTTATTTACTCGGTGGTTGGGAGAGGGAAACTCCTACATTCCGGTCCAGATTTACCAGTTCAACAATCTCAGCAGTTCTTTTAGACCACTGCATAGAACCCCACTGACACAGTGGTTAAATGCTTGATTGCTAATCAAAAGACTATCAATTTGAATCTACCAGCCACCCTGTGGGAACAAGATGAGGTCATTTGCTTCTGTAAATATTTACATCCTTGGAAGCCTTCTGAGGTAGTGCTACACTTTCCTATGTGTTGCTCTGAATTGTAATGGACTTAACAGCCTTGACTTACATAAGTTTGTACAATGCTTAGTCCCTTTAGGTCTTCCAGATGTGTCTTCCTGTCTACTTTTCTCCACAAGAATCTCTGGGATTAATGTCTTGCAGACTGAGGGTAAAGTATTTTTATAAGTATTAATAATGGGACAGAACACCAAGAATGTAGGAGAAAACAGAGGTAAAGCAGGAGATGAACAATTCTTGAACAACTGAAGCGAACTGAAGCACGGATTCCAGCTTCCCTGTCTTTATTGAACATTGCCAAATCACAAAGAGAATTCAATGCAGGTGAAGCTAAGCTTTTTCTATTGAAAACCTTCTGCTTGACTCAGGAGGGAGGGGTTAGCAAATACAATGCAAGAATCCTGCAAACATTTAAAGATTGCTTTAGTGTCTACCCCTGTAAACATTTAAGGATTGCCTTAGTGCTTCAGAATTAATTCCAGCTGCTACCAGCCTCCCTCATAACCTGAAGCAACATTCTGTTTATTGCAAATATTTAGTATGAAATTTGCTTCCCATATTAATGAATATACCTGCTTTCCCAGCAGGAGTGGCACTCACTTCCTAAACAGTAAATCTTCTGAAAACTCTATGAACTTTGGTAAATGACAATAGTTATAGAAAGGCTTCAAGCCTTTTGTTCATAGGGTCACTGTGAGTTGTGCTTGACTTGACAGCGTAACAACAACGACAACTTTACCAGAGGAGGAGCCCTGATAGTACAATGGCCAAGTGCTAGTTGCTAACCAAAAAGTCAATAGTTCAAATCTACCAGCTGCTCCTCAGGAGAAAGATGTTAATAGTATGCTACTCCAGAACTGTATTCTAGAGAACTATACTCCAGTTCTACTCTACACAGGTTCTATGAGTGGGAATCAACAAGGCAGCAATGGGGCTGGAAGTCTGTGATGTGTCCTCTGAACCTCTCCTGGCTCCTCTTAGGACCAGGTGACAGCACAGAACAACACTTTGACCTGTGGAGTTGCTGTGAAGTGGAGTCGATTGCCTGCAGTAGGTTTTTAATTGTTTAATTGCATCTAAAGCTTTGATTGGAGCAGGATTATGAGCCCTGGCCATCACTTTGACCGCTGCACTTCAGCAATGTGGCCATGGGCAAGTTACTTACACTCTGCAATCCTTAAACCTCACTTGTAAAATAAGGAAAATAATGTATCAATAAGAAGACTGTGACTGAATGAAGAAAGTGGAATGGAATGATTGCTTAGAAGCACCAGATATCTATCTAGTTCCTTAAATGTGAATTATTATTATTGAAACAGGTACCCTGGGCCCAGATGTCCTAGGAAAGATCATGAAATGCCACCTTGAGTGGCCCCCCTTGGCGCACACATGTGCTGGGTGTTCCAGCAACTCCCTTGGAAGTTCAGGAACATTCTAGGTCACTTAAGGATAGCTTGATTAAACAGAAGAAAGCAGTCTAAGTAGGAGTAAGAGAGGGTGCAACTCCTCAAAGGCAGACCCGACACCAGGAGCTGCCATCCACCAAGAGGGGTTATGAAGCTGCATCATGTGGGCATTAGAGAACTGCGGGCTGGACCACAGCCTGGCATGACCTGCCCAATCTGAGCAGGAAAGTAGCTCGTGTAGAAGCTCATCTAACTGGAGGCTGCTGGGTGCTGGGAAGAAAGGAGCTCAATGCTTAGAAAGTCAGGAAAAAGAAAAAATCTCAGAGTAACCTGTGCAAAAAAAAAAAGAAACTTGATAGGCAGTGCACTGATGTCAGCACTACAATCATGAAAGGTTTCTTTATTAGTGGTGATAATGACGGGGAACAGAAAGGACAAGGTTCTGGACAGATAACCTCCCAGTGACGGGCCAGGATAGAGAGAGACTGGCAGCTAGGTAGGGCAGCATGGCCCAGGCTGACGTCAGTAAAAGGTGGCTCGCATCAGGCATAGAGGAGACTGTGGCACAATCACTGAAAGGAGATAAAGCTAAATATTCAGTACACTCAAACGGCAGGGCAGCGTTGAGAACACGATAAATTCAAACTTGATCAGCAGGCCAAAGCAGGAGATAAGGGTCAACTGGAGGTCAGACTCTGATATGATTCAAATGAAGGTCAGAGACCAGTAAATCTTGTAGCCGAAGGGAAGCTTGTAGCCTGCCGCTGCATCAAAATTAGCTGCAGTTTGTCTCATCATTCACCCAGGAGGTAGCAGGAAGATTTTCAAAGACTTGAGAGGACTTTGGCATCCAGCTAGACGTTCTCAGCATTTCTTATAGACAAAGAAGACTCATTGGGGGAGTCCTGAGATCACCTGGTTTAACAGTATTACTCTGACCAGTCTATAGATAATGCTCAAATTATTTAAAATGTGTGTGTGGTAATTCTCTGGTTATACTATTTATTGAAGCTGTGTGGATACTCCACATCTGTCTTCATGAAATCTTTTTCTTCTAGAACTACCCTTCATTGATGAGTCCTGTGAGCTGTGTTCTTGCTTGAGATTATCCATAAAAAGAAAACAAACAAAATACCGAATTTGTTGCCACTGAGTCCATTCTGAATCTTTGCATGTTGAAATAATTATTATTTCAGAACAGAACAGCAGCTCACCAGCTTTTCAATAGCTTTGGTAACAGTGCATCACACGATGGACTGCTTGCCAAGAGGTTGACAGGTCAGATCTACCAATGGGACAAAGATGAGTAATTTCCTCCCATAAAGATTTACAGCCTTGGAAACTGGATAAAGGGTCACCACAAATCTGAGTTGACCTTGGCCGTGGGGTCACCACAAATCTGAGTTGACCTTGGCCATGAGTTTGGTTCTGGTTTGGGACTTTTCAGAAGTAGATTGCCAGGAGTTTCTTCCCAGGCACATCTGAGTGGAGTCGAGCTGAGCTGTCTATCCTTTATTTAGTAGCCACGCCCTTACCTGTTTGAAGGATCTCAATAGGCACTTGATAAAGCCAAGAGGAAAGCCAAGACATAGAGCCAACTCAGGAAATCAAAAGAGGTATTGCACTGGGGAAGTGTGCTGTCAGGGAACTCTCTACAGTACTGAAGAGCAATGATGTCAGTCTGGAGACTAAGGTGCACCTGACCCATGTCATGCTCTTTGCAATTACTTGCTTTGTATCCAAGATCTGGATGAAAACTAAGGATGATGTAAGAAGGATCAATGTCTTTCTTTTTTTAAATTTTATTTTATTTTATTTTATTATTTTTGTGTGTGTACTGTCAAATTGGATCTGACTAGTACAGGAAGAGATTGACTCTCCTTCTCCAACAGAGCATCTGGTGGATTTGAACCACGTACCTCTGGGATTGCTGTGCAGCTTCTTGCCACTAGGCCACCAGAGCTCCCTAAGGATCGATGTTTTTGAGTGCCGGAGGAGAGTGGTGACTGCCAGGAGAACAAACAGGTCTATCATAGAGAGGGTGAAACCAGGCTGCTCCCTGGAGGGAAGGATTTTGAGGCTCCATCTCACATCCTTTGGGCATATGGCCAGAGGGGACCAGTCTTTGGAGAGGGTTAGCATGCTTGGAAAGGTGGAGGGACAGTGCAGGAGAGGAAGACCCAAGATGAGATGGATTGACTCAATGCTAGAGAAATGGGATTAGGTCAGTCAGAGATGAGGAGACTGGCTTAGGGGCAGGCAACTTGATGGCACAAAACAACAACAACAGAGCCAAGAAAAGTAAAGAAAAATCCTTACTGTGCCCACGTGCAAACGTGGACAAAGGAACACTTCCATGGGTCTTGGAAATGTCAAGAAAAATCATTAGTTGTTTTGGTCTTTTTTTTTTTAAAGAAAGAATTTTAATGAGGTTAGAAGAAATAGGATTAGAAGAATGGTGGAACCAGAGATGAAAATTTTAAAAGTGGAAATGAAGAATGTTCCAGGAAATAGCTCGCTGAAAATGAGAAAGAAGGAAACCCAAGTACCAATGAACCAACAGTCCTCTCACTGGACAAATATGAGCTTCTTATGAGTCAAAGGACAAGAGAGAACAGGACATGCCATTCCAAAAGGTATAATTAATCAGTCAATGCCCTAAATTTGTTGTTTCCTGTTACTTTAATCATGAAAATTAAAAATGATACAAAATGTTCTGAGGACTATATTATTCAAATTAGGTAGGACTATATTATTCAAACTAGGTATTTCTTTGGGCAGTGAGATTCTCAATTAATGGCTTTCAAAGACTTTTGATTCTGACTCACATTAAAAATGATATTTTAGGCGAGCTCTGGTGGCCTAGTGGCAAGAAGCTGCCATTGCAATCCTAGAAGTATGCGGTTCGAATCCACCAGATGCTCTGCTGGAGAAGGAGGGGAAAATCTCCTCCTGTACCAGTCAGATCTGATTTGACGGTACACACACAAAAAAGAATAAAAATAAAATTAAAAAAAAGAACAACCACGATATTTTACCTCAAAGCCTGGTTTTTGCACATAGGCATAATACATACTTGAACACACACAGAGAGAACTTGTAATAAATAAAAATATCTTATTATCTTCATTATAGGCAAAGCATGCTAATATTTTCTTTATAGCCTCTTCCATTTTAGTCTACTTTAAGATATTATCCAAGATTGAGGCTGTTGTGTGAATAGAATAGGGGAGAACTACATGGTTTGGAGTTGGGAAGGGGGTACAATAAGGTTGTATTCTCTCTCCATTCCTTTTCAATCTGTATGCTGAGCAAATTATCCAAGAAGGTGGACTCTATGAAGAGGAGTGTGGCATCAGCATTGAAGGGAGACGTATCAATAACCTGAGCTATGCAGACGACACAACCTTGTTGACTGAAAGTGAGGAGGACTTGAAGCATTTGTTGTAGATGATCAAGGAATGCAGCCTTCAGTATGGATTGAATCCCAATGTCAGGAAAATAAAGATTCTTACCACTGGGATTATAGGCAGTATCATGAAGGATGGAGGAGATTGAAACTGTCAACAGCTTCATCTTGCTTAGATCCACAATTAACACTCTTGGTACCAGCAGCCAGGAAATACAGAGACACATTGCAATGGGAAAATCTGCAGTTAGGGACTGCCGCACATTATTTGTTTGTTTTGGGGGTTTGGCTTTTTTCCATTTTTTTAATTGAAATTTTAATGAAAGTTTATAGAGACTTTGGATTTACATTCATTCATTATTGCACATTTTCCTCCCTGTCCACCCCTCCCCCCAAAAAAACCCAGCTTTCATTATTATACAACACCACCTCCCAAGTTCACTCCCCCATGAAGCTCTCATTCTGGACTGTTGTCAGGAAAATAATACCTAATCATATATTCTCATATGCAAGTTCAAGCTGAAGTTGAGGAAAATTAAATCCACAGGAAACAAAATATGAGTTTGAGTCTATCCCACCTGAATTTCAGAACCATCTTAGGAACAGGTTTGAGGCCCTGAACACTTAATGAGTGAAGACCAGATGAGTTGTGGGAGGATATCAAGGGTATCATCCAGGAAGAGTGCAAACGGTCATTGCAAAGACAGAAAAGAAAAAGAAGACCAAAATGGATGTCAGAAGAGACTCTGAAGATTGCACTGGAGCACAGGGAAGCCAAAGCACAAGGAAGAATTCAAGATACTAAAGAGTTGAATAG
>NW_006399837.1:5253689-5260294 GCF_000299155.1 Elephantulus edwardii | reverse complement strand
AAGAATCTTTAAGGTTGGGATGTCTGGTCACCCCTTAATAGAACTTAAATGTAGTTGTTACTGTTATGTGCCATCAAGTCACTTGCAACTCATAGTGCCCCTGTGTACAACAGCTCTGAACCCTGCCCTACTCTGAGCCAACCTCATTGTCTCTGACACACCTACCCCCATTACCCCAGTCACGGAATCAATGCATGTCATAGAGGGTTTTCCTCTCTGTACTGCCCCTCTACCCTCCCAAACATGACATCCCTCTCTAAGGACTAATCCTGCCTTGCAACATGTCCAAAATATGTCAGACGAAGCATCAGAATCCTTGCCTCCAGGGAGCAGCCTGGTTTCACCCTCTTTAGGATAAACCTATTTTTTCTCCTAGCAGTCCCTGGTATATTCAGTACTCTTCTCCAGCACCACAGCTCAAAGGCATCTATTCTCCTTCTATCATCCCTAGTCATTGTCCAGCTTTCTGATGAATAGCAAGCAATTGTGAAGACTATGGCCTGGATTAGGTACACCCTAGTCATTCTGGTAACTTCTCAGAAAAGTTTTTAAAAATGGAGAATTGATAGTAAGTAGGCAAGTGAGATAATGGCCACATTTCTTCAAGTGCTGACTGGACATCCTTATTTGAACTGCCCCCCCCTGCCGCCCCCCAGCTCCAGGGTGTTCTTTTTCTCTTGCATTGGAATGAAGTTCCCTGTCTTGTTCCTATGAGGTTTCTGATTCGTCTCGTTGTACTTCTTCCCAGTGACAAAGCGCCTCTACTGGGTCCTCAGGTGACTGGACTTGAAGGGCTCTCACCTTTCTGCTCACTCTCTACATGCATTTCCATTGTAATGCTGCTCTCAAGCTCTGCTTGGCCCAGACAACATCACGAGGCAAGGAGTGGCCTGAGCAGAATCAGAGAAGGCAGCTGATTCTCTCTGTTCTCAGGTTTCCATTACCTTCTGTGACTCAGGCAACAAAAGATGATAAATCTGTTTACCCACAATGTAGCTGCACAGTTACCCCTTCATCTCCTTTACAGGGACCCAAGAGCAGAAGGTCTCTTACTAGTGCATTTTATCATGTTAGATGTGACTCATCCTTCTAGTTTATTAGGTTCTTCCCAGATTTCAATTCTATGATCCAAGGTGTCACATAGTCCTCCCAGATTCTATCTATCTGCAGAACCAGGAAATCTGTGCTTGCTGTGATTCCATGGGAATGCGCATGAAATATTTCTACAAGAAAGCCATGCTTGGGAGCTCTGGTGGCCTAGTGGCAAGAAGCTGCACTGCAATCCCAGAGGTACACGGTTCGAATCCACCAGATGCTTTGCTGAAAAAGGAGGGGAAATCTCCTCCTGTACTAGTCAGATCATCCAATTTGATGGTACACAAGAAAGGAGGGAGGGAAGGAAATGGAAGGGAAAGGGAGGGAAGGGGAGGGGAGAGGAGGGGAGAGGAGGGGAGGGGAGGGAGACAGGATTGAGTCCTACAGCCCACCACCTAGCAGATGAGTCTGAAAACCTGCTTCAATTAGGCCTTTACATGTGCTAATCTATAGCTTTCTGTCATCATGCCCCTCCTCTGATACTGGACACTGGAAATCCAGAGCAAAATTGAGAGCCGAACCACAGCAATGGCTGGGAAATTGCACAGCACCCAGGGAGTAGGACAAAGGTGAAAAGCCCATGTCTTACAGCTCTTCTTGCCAATCCTTTAATGACTCACGATGCATAGTATGCATGGTGACACCTGTACGGTCCTGTCCTTCTCCATGTTAAAGTTTGAAATCCACTGAGCTAGACGAAAGAAATACAAAACAGGTGGTGAGCATGCACTGGATTAATTCCACTCCGGCTGTGAGGGATGGAGGGAAGGTAGAGACAGTTGAAAGTATCTTTACTTGTCAGTACAGTTTAAAGTTTGCATTGTTTTAATATGAACCCTTTCTAACCGTAATACATTTTGTCAGCAGGGGGATTAAAAGTAATTATCTATGAAAGCACCTAGCACAGGTTCTGACACAGAGTAAGTGTTACTAAATTTAAATCTTCCTGAATAAAGTAGATACACATTATTCTCTGAAAGGAATCCCTCGGTAGTACAAACTGTTAATGTATTCCTTCAGCCGCTAACCAAAGACATGGACGTTTGATCCACCCAGACACACCTGGGAACAAAGGCCTAGTGATTTCTGAAGAATCGGCCATTGGAAACCCCATGGTGGTGCTGCGTGTTGGAGTCAACTTGACAACAACTGGTTAGGGGAGTTTGATGAAAAGAAACTGTGGCTCTTATTCAATGATGTTGTTACTAGGTGCCCTGAGTTGCAGACTCCTAGCAATGCTATGAACAACAGATCTGAAACCTACCCTATCCTCATCGACTCTAATATACTTGAGCCCATTGTTTTGGTCATTGTCTCAAACCATCTTGCTTAGGGTATTTTATCTCTTTCGCTGATCCTTCACTATTCCAAACATGACATCTTGTTCTCCAAGACATAAGTGTCCTTCGGAAAGTCCATGAGACATTCAGCACCCTTCTTAAACACTGCAATTCAAAGGCATAGGCTCTTTTTCTGTCTTCCTTATTCATTATCCAACTTTCAGATCCATGACAAGTAATTTAAAAAAGCCATGGCTTGAATCAAGTGCACCTTGGCTATTTCTTGGAAAGGGGCATCAGGCTAATAAAAGTGGAAGGTCAGCAAAAAAGACCTTCCATGAGGTGACTGATACAGTGACTGTGGCAATGGGCTCAGGTGTGTCAGGGTTGATAAGGACCGCACAGAATGGGTCAGGGTTCAGATCTGTTCTTCACAGGATCTCCAGCAGTTGTATGTGACTCCATTGCACCTAATAACCACCACCATCACAAGGTTGTTAAGTTCTCTTCACTAAGGGAGCACAGCATCTTCACAAAAAAGTTAATGTTTTAGTTGAAAGAGATATTAAGACAAGATAGTTACAGTTACCTGGGATCCTGGGGAAGGAGTCTGGGTGGTATGGAGTTTAAGTGTTTAGCTGTTTCACGGGGAGGGGGGGAAATGAGACAACTGGCTTCTGTAGAGATTACAGCATCAGAAGCCCACAGGGCAGTTATACTCGGTCCTTGAGGGTGGTTATACTCTGTCCTGTCAGGTCCCAGGAATCAGCAGAATACCAAATGAGGTGTTTCAGCAAAAGCAGCCTGGATGGACTCACTAGCCTATGCCTAGAAGTTTGCATAACAGTTACCTAGCCAGTCCACTGGGAGATGTCTATATTTGGTCTCATGAAAAAAAAGGGAAGGGAAGGGAAGGGAAGGGAAGGCCAGGGCAGGGCAGGGCAGGGCAGGGAAGGGAAGGGAGGGCCAGGGCAGGGCAGGGCAGGGAAGGGCAGGGCAGGACATGGCAGGGCAGCCCAGGGAAGGGAAGGGGAAAGAAAGATCCCACAGAGGTGGAAATTATCATATAATATCCTTACTATCACTTGCAAGTGAAATCTTGTTGAAGATTATTTTAAAAAACAACTGAAATTATAAACTGACATGGAACTGCCAAAACTTCAAGTGCAATTCAGAAAAGGCTATGAAACTAAGAATACTGGTGCTAGATGAATCTTGGCAGAAAGCAGAGAAAACTAGAAAGATATGTTGTATTTTATTGACTATGGAGAAGATTATAGCAACATGTGGACAACAATGAGAAGAACAGGAATCCTAGAATGTTTATTCTGCTCATGAAAAACTTGTACATAGACCAAGAAGCAGTTATTCAAACAGAATAATGGAACATGTTGTTGTTGTTGTTGTTATGTGCCGTTGAGTCGCTTGTGACTCATAGCGACCCAATGTACAACAACCCTAAACTCTGCTCTGTCCTGTGCCAATTACACTGTCTCTGACACTCCCATCCCGATTATCCCAGTCACTGAATCAATCCACCTCATAGAAGGCCTTCCTCTCCTGCGCTGTCCCTCCACCCTCCCAAGCATGATGTCCCTCTCTAAGGATCGGTCCCTCCTTATAACATGTCCGAAGTATGTTAGACGGAGCCTCAGAATCCTTGCCTCCAAGGAACTACCCAGTTTAGCCCTTTCCAGGACAAATCTGTTTGTTTTCCTAGCAGTCCATGGCTTAAAATCCGTAAAGATGTGCATCAGGTCGTTTGTGTCCTTCATCCACACCTGTTCAAATCTGCATGCTGAGCAAATGATTCAAGAATCTGAACTATATAAAGAAGGTTGCATCAGGATCAGAGGAAGACTTATTAACAGCTTGTGTTCTGCAGATGACACAACCTTGCTTGCTGAAAGTGAAGAGGACTTGAAGCATTTGCCGCCGATCCAAGACTACAGCCTTCAAATATGGCCTAAATCTCAGCATCAGTCTTTACCACTGGGCCACTAGTGATAGATGGAGAAAAGAATGAAGTTGTCAACTGCTTCATTTCACTTGGATCCACAATCAACATTTGGAAGAAACAATCAAGATGTTAAAGGATATATTGGACTATTGTTCAGCGACATCAAGTCGGGTATGATCCATAACAACCCTGTGAACAAAAGCTCTGAACCCACTTCTATCCTGTGCCATCCTCACACTTCCTGATACATTAGAGCTCATTGCAGCAGTCACCATGTCTATCCACTTGGTCAATGGTTTTCCTCTCCTTCACTGACCCTCCACCTTTCTGAGCATCCTGTCCCTCTCCAAGGAATAGCCCCTCCTAGCAACATGTATATGTGATGTGAAAGCTCATCATCTTTGCCTCCAAAGAGCACTTCTGGCTGAGAAAATTATTCAAGAAGCTGGACTATGAAGAGGAATGTGGTGTCAGGATCAGAGGGAAATTCATTAAGAACCTGCATTACAAAAATATTGGACTAGTACTGGGAAAATCTGTGGCCAAAGACTTCTTTAAAATAGTAAAGAGCAAGTATGTCACTTTAAAGACTAAGGAGTGCCTGATCTAAGCTATGTTATTTTCAATTGTTTCTTGTGCATCTGAAAGTTGGAAAATGAATCAGAAAGACTAAAAAATATATTGATGCCTTTGAATCATGGTGTTTGAGAAGAGTATTGACAGTCTCATATACTGACGAAAGAACAAACAAATCTGTCTTGGAGAAAGTGCAACCAGGTTGTCCTCTGAAGGCAAAGGTGGTGAAACTCACCCACATACTTTTT
The DNA here is from genome assembly GCF_000299155.1 of Elephantulus edwardii. Lineage (NCBI taxonomy): Eukaryota > Metazoa > Chordata > Mammalia > Macroscelidea > Macroscelididae > Elephantulus > Elephantulus edwardii. Next base: position 5,255,135 of record NW_006399837.1, on the reverse strand, counting down.
GCATGTTGTCAGGAGGGTCCTGCCCCTGGAAAAAGATAACATGCTGGGAAAGATAGAATGTGACTGAAAGAGGGGGACAACAAGGGGGATTGTGTCAACAAGGGGGATTGACACAGTGCCTACAACAATGGGCTTGAGCGAGGTGGAGTTTGGGGGGATGGCAGAGGATAGGGCAGGCATTCAACCCGTAGTTCCTAGAGTGGCTAGGTGTCATAGTTGACCCAATGGCATCTAAAGATAACAACTTAGAGTTGGTGTAAGTTAGAACCAGCTCCATGGCAACAGCCTGGGAATTTGTACTCAAGTGGTTCAAGCAAGATTTTGTTACCATTGTTGTTAGGTGCTATCAAGTGGTTTCATCATCCACGTGCAACAGAACTCTAGATCATCCTGTAACATCTTCACAATCATTTTAGTTGAATTTATTATTGTGGCCACTCCACTGTATCAATCGATTTTTTTAGAGTCTTTCTCTCTTTTGCCTATGCTATGCTTGCCATGTGTCATACAATTTTCCCATGGACTGGCCCCACCTGAAAAGAAATTCAAAGTAGGTAGGACAAGTCTTATCACTCTTGCTTCTAAGAAGCTTTTTGGCTCTACTTCTTCATTAAAGATCCCTTTCTGTACTGTCAGACCATGGAGACAGTTAATCACATAATTGCTTAGGACTGGTTAAGGCTTTCATGAGTAATTTATTATCTGGCAAGCAAGCCCTTTTCTCAGGTAAGTAGTTCATTTCCTGATAGAACTGTTTTCCCAAGTCAGAACACCCTTTGCTTAGATAAGCTCTGTCTGTCTCTCCCTTTCTTATTCATTCTTTCCCTCTCCCTCTCCCTCTCCCTCTCCCTCTCCCTCTCCCCTCTCCCTCTCCTCCCTCTCCTTCTCCCCCTCCCTCTCCCCTCCCCTCTTCTCCTTCCTCTCCCCCTCCCCCTCTTCCTCTCCCTCTCCCTCTCCTGCTCTTCCTCTCCCTCTTTCTCTCCCTCTCTCCCTCCCTCCTCTATCTCTCTATCTCTATCTCTATCTCTATCTCTATCTATCTCTCACACAGTTGTAGTGAACTCATAGCTAACCCTCCACTGGGATTCCAAGGCTGTAAATTGCACATGATGAGGTCGTCCATGGTGCCCCTGGTTGATCTGAACCACCTGAGAGGTGTGGCCTTTGGGTCAGCAGCACCACTCTGCAAGGACAATACCGCCAGAGCCCCCTTGACTAAATTAGTTTGTTGAAATCTCCTGGAGGAAATAGTGACATTATTTCATGGTTTGCCTTTCTCTTCCTGGGAAGTAAGTTCCTACAACATGTTAATACAAGTCTCATTGGGTCTCACTCCACTCAAATTCTTTTTTTTTTTTGTTTTTGTTTTTTTTTCTATAATTATATTTTATTAATTTTCATAAACATTTACAGAGATTTTGGGCTTCCACTCATTCATTGTTGCAC
>NW_006399837.1:5242829-5248977 GCF_000299155.1 Elephantulus edwardii | reverse complement strand
GTTCTGGCAAATTTAACTATGATATGCCTTGATGTTTTTCTTTTGGGGTCGAATCTATATGGTGTTCGTTGTCCACTCAAATTCTTAGTCATAACCTAAAATGTTTCCATTTGAGGAATTCAGATTCAGGGATACGTGAAGAACAAAGTGGTTAATCACCTTTAGACACTCTGCAGTAGACAAAAGAATTTGCCTCTTTTTCAGATAGGAAGGCCACAGATACATCCCATACTCCTTTGCACAGAAAATGCCCTAGGAGCCTATGGTCACTACAGAACTATTTGGCATTTGGTCCTTCTGTGCTCCATAGAGTGTCCAGTGACTGATTCTTTAAAGGTCGATCACAAGGCTTTCCATGCAAGTTGGCTTCGGTGAATGCAAATGCCCCACCTTTCAGTTAGCTGTCCAGGGGGTGGACTGTTTCTCCTACCAGAGGACTCTTTCTCTGGTCACTTTGCTTTTGTTAAAGAGTGCCATTGAGCCAATGCCAACTCACAGGGACAACATGTGGCAGGGTAGAACTGTCACAGAGGGTTTTCTTGGCTACAGCCAAGCAGATTTACATATCCCTCTCCTACAGAATAGATGAGAAGATTTGAACTACCGACCTTTGGCTTAGCAGCCACACACTTAACCATTGTGCCACCAGAGTCATTTCCTATAGTCATACACTGTGTTAATCACATCCTAGCTGCAAGTGTGGTTTCTGGATACACCAAAGACCCTTTTGCTGTTTATGACCCTGTTCACTCTTTTAAAAAAAATATTGTATTATTTTTACGTATACCATCAAATCAGATCTCACTGGTACAGGAGGAGATTGCCCCCTCCTTCTCCAGCAGAGCATCTGGTGGATTTGAACCACGTACCTCTGGGATTGCAGAGCAGCGACCCCTGTTCACTCTTAGAAGCTCAGTTTTCCATATGAATGACATTAATCATGAGATAGAATAAATGTGAGAGAGCTGGAGTGAGCACGTAAGTGAAAGAGGAGGATCTACCTGCATAACTACAAACAGAGCTCAGAACACATTGCCTGCAAAGAAGCTTTTTCCACAAAGCTCAGCAGATTGGGATCTTTTTTACCAGAAGAACAATAGATTTCTCAGGGTTTGCTGTAGGCCATGCAGGTGAATTGAGTTAAGAAGGACTGGTAAGACGGCAGCAGTGGAAGGAATCCCGATTATCAGGATGGGTCATCAGAACGGGAGCATGTGGGAATCGGGGGGTAGAGCAGGTGAGCAGCTGCTGACCTCAGGAATTTGTCTCCAAGCAAGTGGACTCCGCTGAGCCAGCACCTTTCTCCCTGACAGCAGATCAGCAGTTCTTGAAATCAGGCTGTGGACGCTTCTGGCATCGCAATGACCAGTTTGATGACACACACAGCATTCTGGTCCTTGTCCTGAATCAAGCTATAGCCAACTGGACAATGACTAGAACACACATTTCTATCAAGAACAAAGATGAGGCAATACCGGAGGCTCTTCTAAGATACTCTGAACATCCTTGCTCACAGTCTAAGAATGTGTATTTAAGCTTTTCCAGAGAAGAATAAAGAATAAAGAAAATATTTGTAACTGAGTAAGAGAAAGCCTCAAGTGAAACACTTACAAAGGATGAACTGGGGCTTTGGAGATAAGCTAATGATAGCAGCTACCCCAACAATAAATAGATACGGTCACTAACTCACGTAAGATCACAGAGCCCATGTTTACTTTGTGACAGTCTCTAACCTACCACCTGGTTCCACGCTTCTCCCTAACCTCCTTGATGGTCCCACAATTTGTATTTCCAAGTCCATCAGGCTGATTCCACATATTTTGCACTGATTCCGTTTATCTCAGAAGCACAGCAGAGATTGTGAGACTGGCACAGGCTTGGGGAGGGTTTCCTTCCACTGTTCATACAGTAGCTGTAAGGCAGAGCCAACTCAGTGACTCCTAACAACAACAGGTAGTGTAAACCATATGCACTCTTGCTACTCAACAGAAGGTTGGCGGTTCAAATCCGTTCAGCATCACCATGGAGGAAAGGGCTGGTGATCTAATTTTTCATGGTTACAGCTATCAAGACCCTGTGGAATATAGTCCAATCCTAGAGCACAAGGGGTCACCATGTTTCAAATTGATGTTATGACAGTGGGTTTGGTTTTGGTCTATTGTAACTTGGGTTGAATTTTGTTCTCCTTTTAGATGTTACCTTTGGAAATTCAGCTGGTGGTGCAGTGTGTAACATGTGTCAGACTGTTAACCAGAAAGATAACAGCTTACATTATCTAGCCACTCTAGGAAGATTGACAGTCTCCCCTCATAATTATTTACAGCATGAGAAGACACCACTGTGCTTGCTAAAAGTGAGGAGGATATGAAACCCTTGCTGCAGAAGATCGAGGACTACAGGCTTCAGTGCAAATTAGATCTCAACACCAAGAAAACAAAGGTCCTCACCACAGGACCAGCAGTCAATACTGAGATAGATGGAGAAAGGATTGAGCTGTCACAGGTTTTATCTTCCTTGGATCAACAATTAGCACCCTTGGTACCAGAAGTCAGGAAATCAGGACACATATTGCATTGGGCAAGTCCGCTGTCAGGGACCTCTCCAGAACACTGAAGCTCATTGATGTCAGTTTGAAGACTGAAGTGTGCCTGATTCAGACCATGGTCTTCTCAATCACTTGTTATGCATTAGAGAGCTTGACAATGAATAAGGATGACAGAAGAAGAATTGATGCCTTTAAACTGTGGTGTTGGAGAAGAGTACTGAACATCCCATGGACTGTCAAAAAGAATAAACAGATGTGTCTTGGGAAAAATGCAGCCAGAGTGCTCCTTGGGAGCAGAGATGTGAAGCTTCATCTTTCATACTTTGGACATGTAGCTAGGATGAGGCTATCTATTGGAAAGGAACATCATGCTTGGAAAGATGAAGGTAAAGGAGAGGAAGACCCCCAACCTGATAGATCAGCACAGTGACTTCAGTAACAGGCTCTAGTGTATCAGAGATCATGAAGACGGCACAGGATAGGGCAAGGTTCAGGTCAGCTATTCATAGGGTCTCTATGAGTCCTACTCGACTCAACGGCACCTACCAACAGTGGCATGTGCTGCATTGGTAGTAGACCGCTGGATGTCACCACTGATTGGCGAGTGTTCCCCTAATTATTCTTTTCTAATGCTAAACTCTGATTCTATTCCAAAGTCTGAGCTCTTTCTACTATTTTTCTCACATTGATCCACACATTCACTTACTCCATAACATTTCAGAGCCTTCCTTCTGTGTGCCTGTTTCAGAGACTCTAGCAAAAACAAATAGAGCCATTTACAAAGAGATAATTTAGAAGGTACAGGCAAGATGTAGGGACACCACAAGGAATAATGTAAAGGAGCTCTACTACCTGACAGGACGAAGGAAGGAAAGCACCAGAGAACTTGAGAACAGAGAGCTCTGTGTGGAGAGAGCCGCCTGAGAGAAAGTGTGACTTTGGCTTGAAGGTCTTAACCACTCTGAAGCAATCCTGCGGGGTGGGGGGGGGGGGGGGGGGAAGCCAAGGGGATAAATAACCCTTACTGCACCCACCTCTTCTCTCTAATCTTCTCCTGCTCCCCAGGGGTAAAATCCTCAGTGGATTTACCATGAAGCTTCGGCTCCTTTCCTCCACACTGGCCCCTTCCCAGGCCCTGAGTGGGCTGGGGAAATGTTCACGTGGCTTTGTAAAGCTTTCCGTTTGTAAATGGAGGCTAGTTTAATCACAGTTAGTTAAATTTGATGTCTCTTCACCACCCGACTTTCCCTCCACCACACTTCCTCTACATCAGGAGGCACTGGAAACGGTCAGGGTACTTTGAGAATCCAGCTGAGGGGAACTTGAGTCAGAAATGCACTTTCTTTGAGTTTGCACGGGAAATGTATGTGGTTCTCAATCTCACCTGTGTCCCTGGTAGTCTTCCCAGTGTCAGATGATTTCCAGGGATAACTTCCCATCCTCTGTGCTGGAGCTTTTGGCACCACGACACCAGGGCCAGGGTCTTACAGTGACATGGATGTGGCCTGCGCCATGCGGGGGGGTTGTTGAAGAGGGAGAACAAGAATTTTGCTCAAATTAAAAGAGATATGTTGCAAACTGGGCAGCAAATCTGTAGAGAATGCAAAGTTGGAAGGAGAGGCATGCGTTGGTAGTAAAACTGGGGCAGGAGGATGTAGGATGGTCACTTGGTGACATAAGGTGGCTGCATCACCAGTAGTAGTATTTTCAACTAACATCTTCCTGGAAAGCCTTGAGTAAACTCATTTTCCTTCAGTCACATTCCTGACACCCAACCCTAACTTATTAGGAATGGCTTGAGATAAGAGCCAGGCCAGCTAAACAAAATTATTATCAGGGGCCAGGATATTGCATTGGGTAAATCCGTTGCAAAAGGCCTCTTTAAAATGTGAAAAGCATGTCACATTAAGGACTAAGCACACCTAACCCAACCCAAGCCAAAGTACTTTCAAATATCTCATATGCACATGAAAGCTGGACAACGAATAAGGAAGACCGAAGGAGAACTGATGCCATGGGATTGTGGTGTTGGCAGAGAACATGAACTATATACCGTGGACCGCTGGAAGAACGAACAAGTCCACCTTGGACAAAGAACAGTGAGCGTTCTCCTTAGAACTGATAACAGCGTGACTTTGTTTCATGTACTTTGGACATGTTATCAAGAAGGGCCAGTTCCTGGAAAAGTCTATTGTGCTTGATAAAACAGCGGCCAGCAAAAAAGAGAAAGACTTTCAACAAGTATGTTGACACAGTGACTACAGAAATGGGTTTGAAGTGCTGCCGTGATTGGAAGGATGATACAGGGCTGGGCAGTGTTTTAAAAGGTCACTAGGATCTTAAGGTAACTCAACAACAGATTGTCCTGTCAAGAGAGCCATTCTATTTCTTTCCCCCCCTATATTTTCTAATATTTTTTTATTAATTTTAATGAAAGTTTGTAAAGACTTTGGATTTTCATTCATTCATTGTTGCACTTTTCTCCCTGCCCTACCTCCCCGCCCCCCAGTTCACTCTTCTCTTTGAAAAGTAAAAGAAAAATTCTTTCATTGGTATACAATGCCTCCCCCCAAGTTCACTCCACTATGCAGCCTTCATTTTGAAAAGTAAAAGAAAAATTATTTCATTGTTATATAATCCCTCCTCCCAAGTCTACTCCACTATTCAGCCTTTGTTCTGGACTCCTGTCCGGGAAAGAATACCTAATCATATATCCCTTTTAAACAGTTCTCTCCCTCATCTATTTCAATGCAGTATACATAATTTTTCCATCTTTCTCAGTCTCCTCCCAATGCCAATGTCAGTCCCATTTTACAACAGTGACACTATGCAGTATTTGTCCTTTTGTGACTGAGATACTTCACTCAGCATAAAAAAATAATTAAAAACTCAAACCCCCCCCAAAAAAATTCATGGATGATGTTATAAAATTTCCCTGTGTCACACAATGTTATTCTTCTCTTGATGTTTCTGTCAATCTATTATTTTTTAAATTTTGAGTGAAGATTTAGAAATCATACTGGCTTTTCCATACATCCATAGATATTTTGTATCATATTGCCACTGATAAATTAAAAAGAGAAAGAGAGATCCATTCTAAAGTTACCTTTTGTCCCCAATCTCTTCTGCTGAAAATTAGCACATCACTAGGGTGACAAATAAGCAAGATCTTCTTGAAGATTGGGGGGAAATGACTGGAACAGTACATCAACGTGGAAATGTCAGAAATCCAAGCAGAGTTCAGGCTGTGGAACAAAGATATCATTGTTTACATCAGATGGATCTTGACTGAGGCAGAGCATAGTGGAAAGCCATGCACTTGTCTTTTACGAAGGATGCACAGACATTCAGCTGTGTGGATCATAGTAAATTACTGACAGCATAGTTTTTGTTGTTATTGTGTGCTGTCAAGTCAGAACCAACTGATAGCTGGCTCTCCAGTAAGTTTTACGAGGCAGTAATCTGCACAGGAAGAGATTGCCCATCCTTCTCCTGTAGAGCAGCTGTTAGATTCGTACTGCAAGCTTTTGAGAATGCAGTATAGCTTCTTACCAACATATAGATATTGATATATAGATATATATTATATGTTATATGTTATAT
>NW_006399837.1:5236548-5242269 GCF_000299155.1 Elephantulus edwardii | reverse complement strand
ATAAAGGTGCATGTGAGAAAGGCAGGGACAACACTGACACTAAAGTTAACTCCGCAAGAAGGGATATACCTTTAAGTTGCTGGTCTGTCTAATACTTCTCTTAATCTGAACATTCACATTGAGACAGACTAGGAAGAAGGATTGGCCATCCACTTCTGAAATAGCAGGCCTCTGAAAACCTTATGTATGTGTACCAAACAGTAGCTGTTTAAAATCAGGAAAGACCTGGTTTGACATCAAGGTCTACATGGTTTAAAATCTGGAAAGGTGGGATTATTTTTACCATACCCATTCTATATGTACACTGAGCCAATAATTTGAGAATCTGTACTATATGAAGAGGAGCATGTCAGCAGGCTTGGAGGAATTCTTATTAAACACTTGCTTTATACAAGTGACACAATTTTGCCTGTTGAAAGTGAAGAAGACTTGAAGCACTTACTAAAAAAAATCAAAGATGATGACAGTCTTCACTATTGAGTGATCTTAAATTAACATCAAGAAAACAAAAATCCTCACCACTGGACCAATCAATAGACAATATCATAATAGATGGAGAAAATACTGAAGTTGTCAAGAGTTTCACTTTATTTGGATCCACAGTCAGGACACACAGAAGCAGAAGCCACAATACCGAAAGATATTCACCCCGGAAAAATCTCCTGTTAACAATCTCTTCAAAGTGCTCAAGAAAAGGATGTCAATTTTCAAAACTAAGGTGGGCTATTTTAAACTGCTTCAGATGCTGGTGGTCATTGGATAATAAATAAGGAAGACTGGTGAAGAATTGGCACTGTTGAACTGTGGTGTCAGCAAAGAATAGTGACTACATCATGGATGGTGAAGAGATGGACATTGTTCACAACTTTAGTCTGCTTGACTCCACAGTCAACACTCTTGGCACCAGCAGCCAGGAAATCAAAAAACATATTGCGATGGGAAAGTCTGCTGTTAGGGACCTCTCCAGGGTACTGGAGATCAATGGTGTCACTCTGGAGACTAAGATGCGTCTGATACAGGCCATGGCCTTTGCAATCACTTGTTATACATCAGAGAGTTGGACAATGACTAGGAAGGATAGGAGAATTGGTGACTTTGAGCTGTGGTGCTGGAGAGTATACCATGGACTACTAAGAAAACAAACAGCTTGGAGGCAAGAATTCTAAGGCTTTGTCTGACATACTTTGGACATGTTGTAAGGAGGGACCAGTCCTTGGAGAGGAACATCATGCTTGGGAAAGTGGAGGGATGGCGCAGGAAGGGAAGGCCCTCTATGAGGGATTGATTCAGTGACTGGGGTAATCAGGATGAGTGTATCGGAGACAGTGCGATTGGCACAGGACAGAGCAGAGTTTAGGGCTGTTGTACACAGGGTCACTATGAATCGCAAGTGACTCAATGGCACATAACAACAACAACAAAAGAATATAGACAAAAAGGACAAAAACTACAGAGGTGTAGCAGGTTATTGTTGTTGTTGTTGTTGTGTGGACCTTCAAGACAGCACTGACTCATAGCTGACCCTTCAGTGGTTTCTTAGAGGGAGTGAATTGCACAGGAGGAGATTGCCCATCCATGTCCCTTGGAGCAGCTGGTGGATTCGAACTGCATGTCTTTGGAATTGCAGCACTGTGTTTTAGGACTAGGCCACCAGAGCTCTCTACCAGGCAGTTAATTACTAAAAATATCATGATGTTCTTTTGAATATAATTTCTTTTTTTGTTCAAAATTAAAATATACTTTTGTATATTATTTTATACTCACCATTTATTTTATTTTATTTTATTTTAAATGATTTCTTAGATAGTCTGGAAGTCCTTGGTTGGAACAATGATTGAGAAATTTGACCATTAACTAAGATGTTGGTGGTTTGAACCCACCTGGAAGGATCTAGCCAGCTACTTCTGAAAGATTACAGCTGCCAAAATTTCTGTCAAACAACCTACTCTGGCATACATGGGCCGCCACAAATAGGGACCCAACTGATGACAGCCAGGTAACTGATTAAAATGGCCTGACCTCCAAGCCCCAGTAAAGTGTGATCTACCTGAGTCCACCTAAAATCCACAGGGCAAGGGAGCTTTTGAAGTGGTCATTGTGGGCCAGCTTCCCAGGGCCTGGAGAAGGGTGGAGAGCAGAGCTGGGTGGTGTGACAGACTTCTAGAACAGTAGAATACACTCACTGCCTGAGGTGTGGGATTTGCAGTGATAAAGAAAATGCCCATCATTTCTGCTCTTGAAAATGAATGGATTAGTGAGAGAAAGAAGTTAGTAAGTAAGAAATTATAATACTGGCTGATAAGCATTTTGATGCAAGCTATGGGACTGTGTGGAACACAACAAATTGTGACTAACCTTGAGAAGAATGGAAATCCCGGACCACCTGCTTATGCTTATGTGAAACCTCTACTTAGAACAGGAGGCAGTTGTAGAATGGAGCAAGGAAACTCTGTATGGTTCAAAATCAGGAAAAGAATGTGTCAAGGATGTGTATTCTTCAATCTATATGCTGAACAGATCATTCAAGAGGCTGGTCTTTACAAGTAGGAATGTGGCATCAGAATTGGAAGAAGACTCATCAACAACTTATGAAAATGATACAACCTTGTTCACTAAAACTGAAGAGGACCTGAAGCATCTGCTGCAGAAAGTAAAAAACTGCAGTCTTCAGTATGGATTGAATCTCAACATCAAGAAAACAAAGGTTGTCACCACTGGGCCTATTGACAGCACCATGACAGATTGAGAGGAGACTGAGATTGTTAACAATTTCAGCTTGCTTGGGTCCACAAGCAGTCAAGAAATCTAAGAGGAATTAGATTAGGAAAGTGTGCTGTCAGGGATCTCTCCAGAGTGCTGAAGTGTAGAGATGTCAGAGACTAAGGTGAACATAATCCAGACCATGGTCTTTGCAATTACTTTGTATGTATCTCAGAGCTGGACAATAATTAAGGAAAATGACAGAAGAATTAATGCCTTTGAGCTGTGGTGCTGGAGAAGAATATTAAACACACCATGGAATGCCAAGAGAACAAACAGATCTGTCCTCGAGAGAGTGAAACCAGATTGCTTTCTGGAGGCAAGGATTTTGAAGCTCTGTCTCACCTACTTAGGGCACATGTCCCAGGGGATCAGTTCTTGGAGAAGAACATCATTCTTGAAAGGGTGGACGGGCAGCGCAGGAGAGGAAGACCCAGGATGAAATGGACTGAATCAGTGACTGTGGTAATAGGTGTGTTGGAGACAGTGAGATTGGCTCAGTATAGGACAAGGCTCAGATCTATTTATTGTACATTACATAGGGTCATTATGAGGCGATGTAATGGCACATAACAACAACAACATAGAAGCACAAGGCATCCTCGAGGTCTGTCTACCTTAATGACTCACTGTTTTTGTTGTTAGGTACAACTGAGTCCAACTCATAGCAACAATCTGTAGAACAGAACCCAGCACTGCCTGATCCTGTGTGTCCTCACATTCACTGTGTGCTTGACCCACTGTTGCAGCCATTGTATAAATGACCACTTACGTCTGGGTAAGTGCTGATGACAGACCTTCAAGATTCTTTAAAGTTGCTACTTGCAAAATTGGTGTGTCACACATTGTCTTGTGGACAACATTGTGCCAATTGCCATGTTGCTCCCCAAGAGTACGCTTTCCTAGACCCAGAGGTTCATTCCCTCAAGGTGTCTGGCTATGAGTTTTCTAACCTTGTGCCCACATACTCTACTATATTCATGAATGTATTTAAATTTACTTACTCGTTTCTGTCAAGTCAGAGCTGACTCACAGCTGACCCTGTGTCAGGTTTTCCAAGGCTGTTGATCACACAGGGAAGATCATCCATCTTTCTCATTTAAAGCTTCTGGTGTATTTGAGCCAGCCACTTCAAGTAAATAGCATGGTTCTCTAAGGACTATACCATATATACATTTATGTGCAGCACTATATAAATGCATGTGTAGAAATAACCACAATCAAATCTCTACATATTCACAGGCAGGTCCCCACTTGTTTTCTCCTCTTCAGCTTGTGTGTCTATCTGTCTGTTCCCTTGTATGGTTATTCCTCCTGTCACAGCTTGGTCACTCTGCTCCACTCAGTGTTTTCCTTTGCCTTCACAGTTTGTACTGTTCGTCTAAGATGAAAAGTACTGTTCTTCCCCCATCCAGAGCAAAGAAGAGTGGGGGAAATCAAAGATAAATGTACAATTAGGTCAAAGGACAATGGAACCCAACACTCAATGACTCTGAGATCAGAAGAATTAGATAGTGCCCTGCTATCACTTCTCACCACTCTGAAAGGGACCACAGTAGGAAGTTCTGGACAGAGTAACAGGACAAACTAAGGAATAAAACTGAAAGAAAGACCAATTTTACTAGCCTAGCAGAGACTGGTAGAATCTGTGAGACAATGACTCTTTAACCCTGAAAGCCAATGCTGTGACTGTTAGCCAAATGATAGCCAGGTGTATAGGGAGTTCTGGTGGCCTGGTGGTATGAAACTGCACTGTAATTCCAAAGGTATATGGAAAGTCCACCAGCTGCCCCATGAGAAAAAGACCGGTGATCTTGGGAATCTCTTCCTGTGTGATTTATTTTTCTGGAGGGTCGGCTGTGGGTTGGTCAGTGATAAGTTCTGACTTGAAAAAATCATTAACAACAATAGGGTGGATAATAACACTGGGATGGTATGTGTTCCCTAGAAAAACCAATCATATACAATAAAAAAGAACACTGGCCCAAGAATAAAGCTTAGAAGGCAGGAAAGGTATGGAGATGGATGCATCCCTGACACAATTTCTAATTTTGAACCATTCAGTATTTCCCGGATCTCTTCTGAGACCTGCTTCTTGGTCCAAGTATATGTTTCACATAAGCACAATCAAGTGTTCTGGGATTCCCATTCTCTTCAAGGTTACAAATTTGTTGGTTTTAATATGCTATGATCTACACAGTCAAATGCTTTTGCATAGTCAAGGAAACACAGATAGATATACCTCTGGTACTCTTTGCTTTCTGCCAAGATCCATCTGACATTGGTGATAATGTCTCTGGTGCCACAGACTCTTCTAAACACAGCATGTATTTCTGGTAGTTTTCTGTCAATGTATTATGCCAATCGTTTCTAGATAATCATTCGAGAGGCTGGGATTTATGAAGAGGAATGTGGCATCAGGATTGAAAGAAGACTCATCAACAACCTACATTATACAGATGACTCAACCTTGCTTGTTGAAACTGAGGAAGACCTGAAGCGTCTGCTGTGGAAGATCAAGACCTGTAGTCTTCAATATGGATTGAAGCTCAACATCAAGAAGACAAAGATTCTCACCACTGGGCCAATTGGCAGCACCATGATGAATAGAAAAGATATTGAGATTGTTAACAGTTACAGCATCCACAATCAACACTTTTGGCACCAGCAGTCAGGAAATAAAAAGACAAATTGCATTAGGTAAATCAGCTGTCAGGGGCCTCTCCAGAGTACTGAGAAGCAATGATGTCAGTCTGACAGGGAATGGGAAAGGCGCCGTTAGAGTAGTGAGAGAAGATCTTCACCCTAGGACCTACAATGCCCTTTTCCAGCAGTAAGTAGCTACAATGGTCCCCTCCTAATGAATCAGGGTGAAATCTCTCTCAGGGGGGAGTGACAGGGAATGGCAAAGGAAACGTTGACAAAGGAGATCAATCAGAACTGGTTTTGACAAAGCAATAT
>NW_006399837.1:5223574-5236410 GCF_000299155.1 Elephantulus edwardii | reverse complement strand
TCGTGTCGGTGTAGGTGTAGTGTAATATTATATAATATAATATAATATAACATAGTATAGCATAGTATAGTATAATATAATAGCAATATAACAATAGAAACCAACCCTCAAGGAATGTGGCAATATGACAATTAAAATAGGCTCCTGAGGAATGTGGCAAAACAACAGACTCAAGGAACAGACAAACAAGATGGCCAAAAGTCACCATGTGTCCATTAGAAGGGAGGAACCATCAGCTGTGTGAACCCCACTCCCTGCTAGCAAAGGGTGTATAAACCCTTGTGTAAGACAAAGATGGGGTTCAGTCTGTCCTGCCCCGTTCATAGTCTATTATGAATGTCTGCTCTCATTTGGTATCAGTGTCTTTCTTGTATATCCGAGTCAGAACTTTCGAATTCTTACTCAAAGAGGCCCCTGGATCTCTTTTGGAAATCATCCCCTTAACAAGCCTAGAGACTAAGGTGAACCTGATTCAGTCCATGATCTTTGCAATTACTTGCTATGCATTAGAGAGCTAGATAATGACTAAGGATGACAGAAGAGTTGATGTCTTCGAGTTGTGCTCCTGGAGAAGAATCTTGAACATACCATAGATTACCAAGAAAACAAATTGTTCTGTCTTGGAAAGGGTGAAACCGAGTCTTTCCTTGGAGGCTAGGATTTTGAAGCTCTGCCTCACTTTTTGGGCACGTGGCCAGGAGGGACAGAAATGGATTGAAATGGTAACTAGGGCAATGGGGATAGGTGTGTCAGAGTCAGAGAGACTGGCTCAGGACAGGGCAGGCTTCAGAGCTGATGAACATAGGGTCACTATGAGTTGCAGGCAACTTGACAGCACACAATGACAACAGACAGGAAAGGATGAATGGAAATGGGAAACATGGTCTTGTGTGAATTGTAATTAAAAAAAAATAAAAATCACAAATCAAAACGTGTACGAATTGTTGAGTGGAAAAACCAATCTGCTCTGTAAAGTTTCATCCAAAGCACAGCAAAAAGTTTTTTCAAAAATTGTTGACAGGAATAAGATGGGTGAGGTGTTAGAACATGTCCTGAAGTGCTAAATGGAAAGGCGATGGTTGAAGCTGGGTGGAGTACAACAAATAGGTGAAGCGGGTTGGAAATGAAAGATACTATCAAATGCATCATATCATAAACCTGCAGTGAACTTGAGTTACCACAGATTTGGACTGTCCCTCTTTTTTTTCCTTTTCTTTTCTTTCTTTTTTTTAAAAATTTTATACTGGTTTATTTACAAAGTTCGAATACTTTGTTTTTCACATCAGATCTTTCCCATTTCCTTCACCCCACCTACCCATCAAATTGTAGGACCCAAGGGAGCTCTGGTGACCTAGTGGCAAGAAGCTGCACTGCAATCCCAGAGGCACGCAGTTCAAATCTACCAGATGCTCTGCTGGAGAATGAGGGACAATCTCCTCCTGTACCAGTCAGATCCAACTTGACGGCACACACACACACACAAAAATAAAATTTAAAAAAATTATAAAAGAAAAAAATTGCAGGACCCTGTGATTAACCGCCCCTCCCGGCGCATACTCACGCCTCTGCTTCTATCTCTTCTCCCCCTCCGCCCCCCCACCCCAGGATCCTCACTGTTCCTCTTTTTATCTATTAGTTTTCTCAACTGACAATCTATTATCATCGTTACCCTTTATTATTATTTAAAAATAATTATGAAAACATTGATGAAATGTTTCTTTTTCATAAAATAAGGAGCTCTGAGGCCTGCCTATTCCTTGGGTAGATTTACCGATAACTCAAGGCTGAGTTACACCATCGTTTTCAGAGAAGAAAGACAGCAGTCTCCTCTCTAAGGGAGCACAAGTTAGGCGTCTGCCCTGACTTGATGGTAATGAGTTTGAGGGCTTTCATTTTTTAAAATGTTAAATAAATATAGTCCATATGGAAATTGAAGACTAGATAGGGAATAAATTCAAACATAAGACAGTGCTGATAGTATTAAAAGTCACTTAGAATTTAGAGGTTTAGGCTATTTCTCTTTCTTTACGTACATGTTCCCTCATGAAAGCTGTCATGCCGTTGCTGTGCCCCAGTGAATCAGAACTGATTTGTAGCTGATCCTCCTGTGTGATCTCAGAGACTGTAAATTAACATGGAGGGAGATTGTCCATCATTCTCCTGTGGAGCAGCTGGCTTGAACCATGTTCCTTTGAGTTGGTAGGACAACTCTTACCATTGGGCTACTAGCACTTCCTGAAAGTTACTGTACTTTAAGTTTTTAACTACAAATAATGGTAGGCCCTGGAATGAAGAGGAAGATCAGTAGACATGCGTCAGAGCTTTGCCCAAAATTAGGGTAATGATGGTAGATAACAGCATCATGCAAGATCGTATAGTACTATGACTTCTTCAGTCTTCCTTACTCATTGCATAGGAAGCAATGGGTAATACCATGCCTTGGGTCAGGCACACCTTAGTCTTTCAACAGACCTCCTTGCCTTTTAGTGTTTTCAACAGACATCCTTCCCTTTTAGTGTTTTCAACAGATTTTTGGCAGCAGATCTGTCCAGTGCAACACATTTCTTTCTTTTCTTTTCTTTTTAATTATTATTATTTTGTGTGTGTGTACCGTCAAATTGGATCTGACTAGTACAGAAGGTGATGGCCCCTCCTTCTCCAGCACAGCATCTGGTAGATTTGAACCACGTACATCTGGGATTGCAGTACAGCTTCTTGCCACTAGGCCACCAGAGCTCCCTCATCTTTTGATTTCTTAACTGCTACATCCACGGTTGTTGATTGTGGATCCAAGGAAAGCAAAATAATTGTGAATTTCAATCTTCACTCTACTTATTATGATGCTTCTTGTGGGAACTTTTGTTTTCTTGATACTGAAGTATAATCCATATTGAGGATTATATTTGCAACAGGATGAATTGCATTGGGAAAGTCTGTTGTCAGGGACCTCTCCAAAGTACTGAAGAGCAACGATGTCAGTCTGGAGACTAAGGTATGCCTGGTACAGGCCATGGTGTTTGCAATTACTTGCTATGCATCAGAGAGCTAGACAATGACTAGGGAGGATAGAAAGAAAGTTGAGGCTTTTGAGCTGTGGTTCTGGAGAAGAGTGTTGAATATACCATGGACTACTAGGAAAACAAACAAGTTCATCCTGGAGAGGCTGCTCCTTGGAGACAAGGATTCTGAAGCTTCATCTGACATACTTTGGACATGTTGCAAGGAGGTCTCAGTCCTTGGAATGGGACGTCATGCTTAGGAGGGTGGAGGGACAGCACAGGAGAGGAAGACCCTCGATGAAATGGATTGATTCAGTGATTGGGGTAATGATGATAGGTGTGTCAGAGACAGTAAGATTGGTAAGGCATAGAGCAGGGTTTATGGCTGTTGTATATAGGGTCACTATGAGTCACAGGTGACTCCATGACACATAACAACAACAACAACAACAAAACATGAGTTGGTAAGAGCACCACCTGGTACCTTGTGGATATTGCAGTCAAGGTCACAAATCAAAATGTGTGAATGAAAACCAATCTGCTCTGTAAAGTTACACCCAAATCACAGCAAAAAGGTATAAAAAAACCAAAAAACCCAAGCTGTTGACAAGGTTAAGATGACTGAGTTATTAGAACATGCCTTTAAGTGTCAAACGGAAAGGAGGAGAAGGATGAGGGGGTTTGTTTTCTTGATATTAACATATAATCCACGCTGAAGGCTGAAATTTTTCAGTAAGTGCATCATCGTCTTTGTTTTCACCAAGCAAGGTTGTGTCATCTGCATAATGCAGCTTGTTGATTAGTCTTCCTCCAATCCTGAGTCACCTTCTCCTTCAGACAGTCCAGCTTTCTGGTACTTTCTTGCTCAGCATACAGATTGTTTAAGAATGGTGAAAGGATATAGCCCTGACACATGGACACCTTTCCTGATTTTAAAACACGTCATATCCCTTGTTCTCCAAACTAGTACTTTTGGTCCATGCACCATAAGCACAATTAAGTGTTCTGGAATGCCATTCTTCTCAATATTTCTATAAATTGTTATTATTCACACAGTGAATGTCTTTAGAAAAGTATATTCCAGTCATCAAACTATCCCCAAACTCTATTTCAGAAACCCTGAAAAGATGTTTAGCTTGTAGCAATGCTTCTTAAAATTTTTATTTCTTCTCCCCACAATCTCAAGTATACAGGGCAGATATTCTTGTGTCATTTACCAACTCTCTCTGGAACAAGGTAGGCTTCTCTCCTTCATTTCTTCAAAATCTATGCCGTAAACTGTTAAAAGGTCCAGTCTTTGAAGGAAAGACTCTTGTTAGAGAACAGATTATACAGAGCCAAACTCCTTTTTACCAGGGGGAGGGAAGTCTGAGTACATTCATGTATGAGTCAACATTCCCTGCCTCATTGCCTGACTTTTAGCTAATAATAGATTTCCTTTTTTTCCAGGCAGTTAAGTCTCTACCATAACACAAACTAAAGAGACAATGTAGCCCCACCAATGTCAGTAGTCTTTGACAAGATTATAAAAGCAGCTTAATTTTCTTTTTCATCTTAATTTCTGGGAATACGGAATCTACCTGGGAGGAAGTGCTACGTCTGATGAAGTAAGCAATTGTCTGGTTGTGTACACTTGCCAGGAGGTCTCTCAGGCCCACAATGGAGAGGTTGACAGCCAAGTCCATTGACGCCCAGTAAATGTGATGGACAGCAAGTGATTGAACTGGTCGCAGGGGAAAGTCATAGTTGCTACACAGAAAGGAGAGGACTACATAATTAATTTTTTAAACAATAACTTTAAAAGCATCTCTAGAGGGGAGCTCTGGTGGCCTAGTGGCAAGGAGCTGCAACTACAATCCCAGAGGTACAAGGTTCGAATCCACCAGATGCTTTGCCGGGGAAGGAGGGACAATCTCCTCCTGTACCAGTCAGACCTGATTTGACGGTACACTCACACAAAAATAATAAAAAAAAACTTTAAAAAAAAAAGTCTCTAGAACTCCAAGCCTACACATAAAAAAAAAATGTTTACTAGGTCTAGTATGGACTAGCTTCTGGTTACTCCTCCAGGGGTTCACATTCGCTGGGGAAATTGGATGTGATATAGGATTCCCAGAAGTTGAACAATATCTGATATGGGGTCGCTGTGAGTTGACTCAACAGCATTTAACAACAATTCTGTCAGTGGAGGCTATGATGCTGAACAGAGTTGGATATGAAACTTTCATACTAAAATAGACTAGGCATAAAGGCCTGCCCATCTCCTTCCAAAAATTAGCCAATGAAGTCACAGATCACAGCAGTCAGCTTCTCATTATAGGAGCAGTGCAGCTCCGCATAGTGTTTCTGGGTCATCACGACTCAGAGGATAATTAATTAAGCACCACCATGGACTGTGGACTGTATCCATCTTTCTTTAGAAGTCCAAGTCCATATGTGAGAAAAGGTCTATCAGGTTCACCAGTGAGGCAAACGTCCGGGTCCTCTAACAGATTCTGTACTTGCTGAGGAGACTTGACCTGATCCAGGACTCCCAGGACTTACACACTGTATCCTGATGACTATGGTATAAACTAATCAGAATTACAATGATGCCTTTGCGTTCTGGTGCTGGAGAAGAGTGTTGCACGTATCATGAACTTCCAAGAGAACAAAAAGATCTGTCCTGGAGAGGGTGAAACCAAGCTGCTTCTTGGAGATAAGAATTTTGAAGCTCTGTCTCACATACTTTGAGCATGTTGCCAGGAGGTACCAGTCCTTAGAGAAGAACATCATGCTTGGATGGGTGTAGGAACAGCGCAGGAAAGGAAGACTCTAGATAAGATGTATTGACACAGTAACTGGGGTCATGGGAGTAAGTGTGTCGGAGACAGTGAGATTAATTCAGCATAGAGCAGGGTTCAGAGCTATTGTGCATAGGGTCACTGTGAGTTGCAGTCAACTTGACAGCACTACCATAACGATCTACATAAACTACTACATAATAATCACTACCATTAATTGAAGTCAAGCTATGTGCAGAAAATGTGCTTGATGTGTATATGTAATATCTCACTACACCCTCAAAACTGTCTGGGGAATTGACTTGTACATTATACCCATGTTCATGAAAAACAGAGGCTCAGAAAGATAGTAATAAGACGCTCAAGGTCACAGTGAAAGGGATCTGACTCCAAAACTATGTCCTGACCTGTTCTGGAACACCACCCACCTCCACCCCGTGGCCTGGGGCCAGCCTAGCAGAAAATCACAGGGCTGGACCAAGAAGAACAGCTAAACCAGCTCCAGCTCCTATCCAATGCCCTCCTCAAGTTGCCCCATGGAGTTTGGCTTAGAGGGAGAAGCCAACAGCAGTGCTCCATATTTAGTGTGTGTGTGTGTGTGTGTGTGTGTGTGTGTGTGTGTGTGTGTGTGAAATACAATTGGAATGCCTTATTGTATTTTTAATCCAACTCCCCTGTGGGCCAACAAATTGTCAGCACACAATTAAAGCAGTTCTCACACAAGGACTGCAGTGAGTTGAAGTGATTATAAGACGTAACAGAAGCTGGCAGGAAGGGTTTAGCAAGCAGCCTTGCCATCTTAATTGTCAATAATGATAATGAGTTCGTATAAGGACATGGCCTGGCCCAGAAGTCAGCATTTCTTTTCTCTTTGGAAGCTCTGAATTATCCATTTGACTTCCTTGGCTTTTTAAGATTGCGTCTTAAAAAAACAAAACAACAACAACAACAAAACCTCCACACACACAAGCATATTTATCATTTAGATAGATGAGCTAATTTATTTCAACAACAGTTTTATTTAAAATATTAGGTAAACAATAGCAACAAAACCCCCATTGTCATCCCTTCTGACTCATAGCAACCCACTAAGACACAGCAGATTTCCCTGGGGCATTGAAAGGCTCTAAACCTTTACTGAAGTAGGCTGCATACACTTGCCATTCAGAATCTTTACGCTCCAGAAAATAAATGGGAAAAAAAGTGCATGTGACTGCAGTTGTTTTGATCAAAGCTGGCTGTTAGTATTACAGCCCAGGTGCCCTCTTGCCGTCCTTGGCAGGGTTCCTGTTGAGAATGTGGGAGTGTAACCCTATATGGCCTCCAGGTGAAGCCAACTCCAGTTATTAAAACATTAACAGCTCAAATGTCACCTTGGGGCTCAGAAGGGCCCTCGCCATGTTCTGTGGTTGCTCAAGGGCAAAGCGCCTGCTTCTGTGCCACCTCTCCCATTTGCCCAATCCCACCAAAAAAGAGTAAAAGAGAGAAAAGCTCATTGTCTTCTGTCATTGTTATCTTGATGCAAATAGTAGAATTAATTATTTAACTACTTGGCACAAAGAATAGTGAGAGGTGGTAAGGATAAAAGGCAATAAAGCCAAATTTAGACATATCTTGCTCAGTTAGTCTCCTATTTTCACAATAGTAGTTTTATGCCGTATTTGTCCTTATGTGACCGAGCTATTTCATTCAGCTAATGCTGGGGATAGGGGGTTAGAAAAAGGGAAGGGGGGGTGGGAAATCACTGGAATAGCAGAGGTTGGTGCGTGCAGAAGGGTTAAAGAATGGGAAATGTTCAATGGGGGCTTGAAAAGATGAGGTGATAATATAATGTATATGAATGATAGTATAAAACACAAGGTACATGAATGGGGAAAAATGAATTGGGGGATGGAGTCAGGAGAAGGGAGGAAAATTTACATCAATGAATAAATAAAATCCTAATCTTTCTGTAAACTTTCACTGTAATCACAATAAAAATTATAACATTTTTAAAAAGGCGATGAAGCCAAATTTAAACAAAAGGTTGGTTGACATGACTTGATCTGCTGGGGAGCAAAATCCCCCCACACACACACTGCTCTAGAATCCTACTCAGACCCATTCTCAAACTCCGAGTGCAGGCGAGGTCCCTGGGAATCTTGTTAAAATGCAGATTCTGATTTCGTCATCCCGGGATGGAGAATCTGAAATTTTATATTTGTGAGAGTCTCCCAAGTACTACTGATGCTAATAGACAAGGGGGGAAATTCTGCTGTCAAGGACCTCCTTAAAGAGCTTAAGAGCAAGGATGTTAGTTCAAAGACTAAGGTGTGCTTGCCCCAAGTCGTGGTATTTTCAATTCATACAAATGTGAGAGTTGGATAATAAATATGGAAAACTGAAGAATGAATGCCTTAAACTGTAGTATTGGAGAAGAATACGGACCATCCCGTGCACTACCAAAAGAATAAACAAATCTGTCTTGGAAGAAATGCATACGGAAGCTTCCTGGAGGCAAGGGTGGTGAAACATTACCTCACATGCTTTGGATATGTTGTTAAAAAGGGCTGGTCCTTGGAAAGACATCATGCTGAGGAAACGAGAGGTTCAGTGAAGGAGAGGAAAACCCTCACTGAGATGGTTGAGATGGTGACTGCAATAACGGGCTTACACACGTCAGAGGTTGTGACGATCGCTCAGACGAGGGCAAGTTCCAATCTGTTGTTCACAGGGTCAATATGCGGTGGGGTCAACTCGGTGACATCTAACAACCACAATTGCCCACTTAGGGACAACAATGTGGAAATTAAAGAAAACGCTGTCTAGGTGAGCACTATTCCTTATGTAAATCGGCACACACTGCAAACTCCAAGGTGACAGCTTAGGATGTTTGGAGCATTCATGGAGGAGAGAGCACGATCTCGTTAAAAAATCAAACCTCAACCAACTTAGTGTTCATGTGTCATCAGGAAAGGTCATCGGGAGTCCTAAGTCGATGGCAACTAACAACAGCAACAACAAAGGATACTCAGGTGTATTCATGGAAAGCTGTCATAACGAAGCCCCTTACGCCAGACAAATGAATACATTTAGCTCTGGTGGCCTCATAGTAAGAAACTGCACTGCAGTCTCAAAGGCACCCAGTTCGAATCCATCAGCTGCTCCAGAGGAGAAGGATAAACAGTCTTCTCCAATGTCATTTATCGACTCTGATAACCCACTGGGGGTCAGCTGTGAGTAAGTTCTGACTCAACAGCACACAACAACAAGAGACCTGATTTAGATTACGGATACCGTTTTATCTATTCATTACTATTGTTGTTGCCAGGTCCCATCTAGTGCACAACTCACGTACGACCCCCTGTACCACAGACTGCTCTCTCATGCTCCATATACCAATCCTTGCTGTGGATAAACCCATTGCTGCAGTCACTGTGAATCTATCCCATACGGGGCGTTCCTTTCTTTCGCTGACCCTCTGCTTTCCCAAACATGAGGTCCTTTGCCAAGGACTGGCCCTCCCTGACAACATGCTGAACGTATTATTATGAATATGGGGGCCCTGAAAACTTAGCAGACGGCTTAACCTGTTAGCCTGAGGCCTGCACTAAAGGTACACATGTAATATTATTCACTTGGAAAGGTTTTTTACTTCATTGCCATATTGTTTAACTTTTTAACTACAGGAAAGACAATTACAATTTAATCTTTATTGGCAGCAAATATTTCCATCTGGTCCCCGTGACATGTTTTCATAATTGCATTTCATTATCTAATCAAAGTCCATTTTGAGTTCGCGGGTAAACCGTCCCTTGAGTAACCTAAGAATCTGTCTTGGTGCTGATGTAAATTCCAGTTGCCCACCCACATGACCCTCACATGATGGAACAAACAAATGCATTTTGGAAAAGCTGAAAACATTTTCCCCAAATTAGGTCTTTTCCCGAGCAGACATCATTGGAAGTATATTCTGTTTGCAAGGACGTCCTTGAAGACAACGTCCAGGAGAATATCACTGCTAAGATTCCATGAAACATTTGTTCCGTTCATAAACGCTCACAGACTCTCAAACCTGGCACAGCACCAGGAGTTGAGGAAGGTGCTGTGATCTCACCCCTCGGTGGGCAGCAGTCAGGGAGATAGACAGCAGTCCAGATATTCTGGGGCAGAATGCACACCTCCTATGTTAGTGGTCGTAGAGGGGCTTCCGGCCTTTTGTTCACTATGAGACACTATGAGTCGTGCTCAGCTTGAAGGCAATCAACAACAACATGTTAGTGATAAGGAATTGTGCTGCAAACCCAAAGGTACAAAGTTTGAAACTACCGGTTAATCCATGAAGGAAAGATAGGCAATAACCACTAATGTAATTTATTAACTCTGAAAACCCACTGAAGAGTCAGCTATGGCTTCGTTTTGACCATACTCAACAAAAACAATGCCAGGGATCTGGGTTCAATTCTTAGCCAATACATTTCATGCAGTTACCATCCACCTGTCTGTTACTATGATGCTAAACAGGTTTCAGTGGAGTTTTCAGAAAAAAGAAACTCAGAAGAAAGGCCTGGTGACCTGTTTTGGAAAGCAGTCAGTGAAAACCCTATGGATCGCACAGTAGGAATGAGGTAGGACCAGACATCCTTCAACTCTGTCGTGCATGGAATTTGAAAATAGCTAACAAAGTCCAGGACGAAAAAGTATCAGGATGCTGATCTGAGAGTAGAGGAAAGAAGGGTCTTGTAGAAACTGAGGCAAAAAGAAGGAAATGGAGGGGACTGAGAAAGGTAAAGGAAGGATATTTTAAAGGAAGACAGTTACACTAAGAATAGTCAGTCTCCCAGATTAGAAAGGGGTTATGAACGCCTGATTTACAGACAACTCCTACTGTCCTTTAATGTTATTTATATTTGCCCTCGTTCTGAAATTATTGAACCAATCCCTATGCTCAACAAATGCTGCATTTACCACACTCCCTTTCATTTGTTTTCAAGAAACTTTTAAATCATTGAAAAGACTAGGAGCCTCTTCTACAAGAGAACTGTATTATGCCCTGTTCAGCCCACCTACAATGGAACTAAAGACACATTTAGGTTTGAATCTCCTTTGTTTTTTTAAAAAATTTATTTTATTTCCTTTTTTTTGTCTGTGTGTACCGTCAAATCAGATCTGACTGGTACAGGAGGAGATTGTTCCTCCTTCTCCAGCAGAGCAGCTGGTGGATTTGAACTGTGCACCTCTGAGACTGCAGTTGCAGCTTCTTGCCACTAGGCCACCAGAGCTCGCCTGAATCTCCTTTGTAAGCCAAGCATAGCCTATAATAGATCAGACCCTACATACACCAAGTGTCTGCAAAAAAAGGGGTGCACTCGAGCAATATTAAAATCATTCCAAAATTTTCTGAATGTTGCAGGCTTGATTGATTTGCGTTTCCCTGGGCTGGGATTTTTTAAAAGATGGCAAGTGAGGGAGCTCCGGTGGCCTAATGACAAGATGCTGCACTGCGATCCAAGAGGTGTGTGGTTCAAATCCACCGGATGTTCTGCTGGAAAAGGAGAGGCAATTTCCTCCTGTACCAATCAGTTCCGATTTCACGGTACACACACATGCAAAATAGTAATAATAATAATAATAATAATATCGTAAGTGTTTTTGCAGTTTGATTAGGTGTGAAGTCGTCTCTCGTGTCTGCCACCTGTGGAGGTTGGGCTGACCCTGGGTCCACGTTATGAGCCTCAAGCTGACCCACCTCCCTGGGCCGTTGTGCATCGCCAAAGGCTGCTGGATGTGCGAGCTGACCTGGCTGCATCTCTCTGCTTTTTTGTTGTTGTTATGATTCTATGGCCTGGTTTGATTGTTTGTTCACTTCACCACAGGCCTGAAAGTCCAGGCCTGGCCTGGAGAGCTTTTCCAGCTGAATGAGGTAACGTGATATCCCCTGCTGGTTCCCTCTCAGTCTCAGCTTCTCCAAAGCAAATGTGGTTTTCGGCCCCTTTCAGCGGGAGTTTATGGGAGACTCCAGTCCTCACAGGCATTTCCTGTATAGATGATGAACAATGCAATAGCTCTCCACTTCCTATCCAGGTAAACGCAAGCCAGATTTAGAGACATCCAATTTGCATCCTCATTTGATCCAGCAGTGAGATTGTGTTTTGTTCTTTGCTCATTTCATCCCTCTTCCTTTTCAAAATTCCTTCTGGTATAATCCCAAGAAGACAGGGCGTATTTCCAAAGGCTAGAGCTCACTAAAGAGTTTAACTCCTTTAACAACTGAGACCAAACAATTCCGCTCAAGCAGATTAGCCCGGCTAAGTCCTCAGCATTAGGTCCCTGTAATACCCAGGCTGGCTGTGAAGCCCGTCAACTCTGCTCTTCGCAAATCCTCTCCAAGTCTCCAACAATAAAACAGCAGCACTGAAGCTCCACCTTCAGCCTCCGCCTCGGGGCTGCCCTGAGAATTCCCGCCACCTGGATCCTTTTCCACTTTCTAGGTGTCATCTTTGCAAAAGCAGTAGATGAACTTCTTTCCCATCAATGCTTCGTTTTCTCCGATTTACTCATGATGTTGAACATACCACAGACGAAAGAACAAACAAATCTGTCCTCAAGGAAGAACAATCAGACTGCTCTATAGAGACAAGGGTGGTTGAAATGTCATCTCATTTACTCTGGACATATTTTCAGGTCGAACCAGTGCTTAAAGAGAGACATCAAGCTGCATAAGGGAGAAGGTCAGCAAGAGAGAAGATGAACCTCAACAAGATGGATCGAAGTCCTTACTATAGTGTGACGGGGGTGATGGGGAGCCTGCAGGAAAGGACAAGGCTCAGATCGGTTGTTCATAGATTGCCTACCACCTGCCCTCTCACCCCTGGATTGATGAGTAACATCGTGACAGATCGAGAAGAGATTGAAACTGTCCATGAGTTCATCCTGTTTGGATCCACAGTCAACACCCTTGGTACCAGCAGTCCCAAGACCAGGAGATGAATTGCACTGGGAGATGGTCTACAATCAGAGACCTCTCCAAGTTGTGTGTGTGTGTGTGTGTGTGTGTGTGTGTGTGTGTGTGTGT
>NW_006399837.1:5190214-5223474 GCF_000299155.1 Elephantulus edwardii | reverse complement strand
GTGTGTGTGTGTGTACGTGTGTGTGTGTGTGTGTGTGTGTGCTGTGTCAAATCAGATCTGACTAATACAGGAGGAGATTGTCCCTTCTTCTCCAGCAGAGCATCTGGTGGATTTGAACCACATACCTCTGGGATTGCAGTGGAGACCTCTCCAAATTATTGAGAGCAAAGATGTCAGTTTGAGGATTAAGGTGCACCTGATTCAGGCCATGATCTTTTTCAATCACTTGCTATGCATCAGAGAGCTGGACGATGAATAAGGAGGTCAGGAGGAGAATTGATGCTTCTGAGCTGTGGTGTTGGAGAAGAGTACTGAATATCCCATGGGTTGCCAAGAGAAGAGATATGTCTTGGAAAAGGAGCATATTTCTTGGAGGCAAGGATAGTGAACCTTCATCTCACATACTTTGGGCCTATTTTTATGAGGGGCTATTCATTGGAAAGGTGGAGTGTTAGTGAAAGAAGAGAAGATTCTCAACCAGATAGATCAACACATTGACGGCAGCAACGGGCTCAAGAATGTTGGGGCATTTACGGCTGATACAGGAAAGGACAGGGTTCAGCTCTGCTGTTTATGGAGTCACATACGAGTGGGACTCAATCCAACGGCACCTAACAGCAGCAACAACTTTTCACTGGGCAGTAGTGAAGTCCACTGGGAGTTGCACAACAAATCTAAAGTCTGACTCTCTAAAGAAACTCTCTTGTGTTTCAAATCCACGAGCGGGTGATCAATAAATACCCGCTGAGTTTGCTCTCGCATTCTGCACTGCTGGACCTGACTAAAAGCAGGCACAAGAGCCTTAAACCACACTGGCTGACGTGAAGCTGATGCTGTTCCCTTATGTCTTTGCCTCTCTAACCATGGACATTTCCAGGGGAACTTCTACGTGGAGCAAGTTGTTACATCTGTTACGACACAGCTACGAGTTGTAGCATCAGCTTTGCTGTTTGTTTTTCTTTCTGATAGTTTTATAAAAACAGAAAGCGGGGATTTTCTTCTCAGACTCTGCAGTTGGAGGACAATCGAGCTCCCTGTGCTGTCTGCGTCTTTAAAGTTTCCTGCTAATGACCAGCCCCTGGACATAGAGTCCTGCGTGTCCCCCCATCACCTGGTCTCCCTGACTAAGGCAAGTAAGAGCTGAGGATGGAATGAAATGAGGACGGCATCCAAAGGCCGAGGAGACAGTGCAGGAAATGGTTTCCTTTCTCCTTTTTTTTTTTTAATTTATTATTAATTTCAATGAAAATTTACAGAGACTTTGGATTTCCATTCATTCATTGTTGCACTTTTCTCCCCTCCCAACCCTCCCTCCTAGTACACTCCCCTCTTGGAAAAGTAAAAGAAAAATTCTTTCATTGTTTTACAAACCCTCCCCCAGGTCCACTCCACTATGCAGCCTTCTCTCTGAACTCCTATCATGACAAAAATACCTAATCACATATCCCTTTTAAACAGCTTTCTCCCTCATCTGTTTCAATGCAGTATACATTATTAAACCCATCTTTCTCAGTCTCCCCAAACCCTGATGTCAGTCCTGTTTTACAACAGTGGCCCTATGCAGTACTTGTCCTTTTTTGACTGAGGTACTTCACTCAGCATAATGTCCTCCAGGGTCACCCATTTTTAATAATATTGCATGAGTTCCTTGTTTTTCAATGCTGCATAGTATTCCATTCTGTGAATATACCACAACTTCTTTATCCATTCGTTGTTGATAGGCACTTAGGTTGTTTCCAGTTCCTTGCTATTGTGAACAAAGCCGTGATAAACATGGGTGTGCATATATCTGCTTGGGTGGCAGTTGTGGTCTCTTTGGGGTATATTCCCAGTAGTAGAATTGCTGGATCGAATGGTATCTCTATTTGCAACTTTTTGAGAAAGTGCCATACTGCCTTCCATAGTGGTTGCACCATTTTACACTCCCACCAACAGTGAATAAGGGTTCCAGTTTCTCCACAACCTCCCCAGCATTTATTGTTTGCTGTTCTGTTAAATTTTGCTATTCTGACTGGGGGGAGATGGTGTCTCATAGTTGTTTTGATTTGCATCTCTCTTAGAGCTAGGGATTTTGAACATTTCTTCATGTGCTTTTTGGCCATCTGAATGTCTTCCTTGGTGAAGCGTCTGTTCAGATCCTGTGCCCATTTTTTCAATTGGATTATTTACCTTTATCTTGTTGTGGTGAAGGGATGTGGTGTTAAAAATGTTTAAAAGTTTCAAAAAGACAAAAGAAATTTTTTTAACTCAGATAGAAAAACCAAACTATAAACACAAAATGATGAGACGGCTGTCCCACCACCTTGCGTACTTTTATTATTCCTAGTTGCAGCTGATTATTCTTGGTTTGAGCCACAATGAGACCTCCTAAGAAAAGAACTTCCAAGAAACCCAAGAGCTTAAACGAAGGAGAAACGAAAATAGAGGCAGATTTCAAATGAAGAATGAGGGTCAGCCAATCAGGGAAGTCTGGCAGCCAGTTTGAGTTGTTATTTTGCTGGACTTGGGGCCAGGGGGGTCAGAAAAAAGCACAAGTTCTTTTTTATGAGGCTGTGCAAAGATCATGCTGGGTATGATTTCCACAGCCTGGATGCTGATACAGTAACTAATGAGACTGATAAGATATTGGAGTTAAATTGCACTAGTGTCCTTGTCTCCGTGAGGAAAGAGAAGAGACAGAGACCATAAAATAGTGCCGAAGTGAGCAGCTCTGTCCTATGAGCATGTGGGGCTCAGTTCCACTGAAGACCTTCTGCAGAGCACAAAGAGGGCTCGCCTTGGTCTTTCACTGAAGGTGGGGAAGCGGGGGTGTCCTGCACACATTCCCTGCCTTCGTTGTTGGTCAGTCGCCCCTGAGGTTATTAAATCCCTAAGCTTCTAGCCTGCCCTGAGCAAACAAGCTGAACAGATAGGTAACTTTGAACTGAAGAAAAAAGCCTCCATCAGAAGTCCAGGGGTGGCCATTCCTTGAGGTCAGAAGTTGTCACTGTGCAGCGAACTGTCCAGTACAGCAGCCCGTGGACTCAGAGATGGCTGAGGGGACACAGGCTGCGGTACTATGAGAGTCTTCCATCAGGGGAGAGGAGAGGTGGAAGTTAATCCTGGGGCTGTTGGTAGGAAGATCATTAAGAAATTTAGTTAATTCATAATGGTGTTCTGACATAGATGTCAGCTGTTGTTTCCTGTGGGTTTTGTTTGTTTTATCTTATGTTGTGTTTTTGTTTGGTGTTTTGTTTTGTTTTTTGTTTTTTTAATTTAAAGGTAACTATTTTGAGCTTTATCCAGACATGTCTACACATAAGCCTAAGCATCCAAACTGACTCAGCACCACCTGGTGGCAGCTCCTGGGATTACAGGCAAAGAATTGGTAAATTCCATCCTGTGCTTAATTTGACCTATTTTTCTGAAAGAAAATTGCCAGTGAAACAGATGATGGAAAGAAAGGTGTTTGCCAAGCAATAATACGTGTGTGTGTGTGTGTGTGTGTGTGTGTGCGTGTGCGTGTGCGTGTGCGTGTGCGTGTGTGTGTGTGTGTGTGTGTGAAAAAGAGAGAGAGAGTTTCTCAAGATTGTCAAGTCAGTTTCAACTCCTGGTTAACCTTCCATCGGGTTTCAGAGGCTGTTCATAGATTCTCACACAGATTAGTGGGTTGAGACAGACAGACATGGTCTTTGGGTGAACAGCGCGACCAGAGATCATGAAGCATATGCATATATGCAGCTCCTGAAAATCCGTTTATCCTTTTATAGCTCACAATTCCTAATCTGTATGATATCACAGAGGACAAGGAAATAATGAAGGGAAATGTGGTATTTTTGAAAGAAAGAAAGAAAAGGGAGAGGAAACTATTTTGGTAAGAATGAAGACATAGTACTGCAAATCAATGACATTTTTATCAATCTAGATCAAATGTCTTACCAGCCCCTATCAATCTTAAAGGCCATACTAAAAAGAAAAAGAAAAATGTGGTGAGTTTCCCCTAAAAGAACCTGTTTGACTATTCAGAAAATGTAATACCTTTCTCTCTAAACTACAGATAAGAGAATATTTGCCAGTCTAGCCTTTCCTCCTATGCAATTTACCGTCTCCAAAAACATGCTGGAGGGTCAGCTGCGAGTCAGTTGACTGGATGATGCCTAACACAGCACATTCAGTGAGGACGGGGCAGGGTAGTGCAAAGGTTTCCACCTGTGGTCCATAGTGGCACAGTGGATCAGAGTCCACGCAATAGTACCTAACAACATTTGGTGATGAAATTACATCAGTACAATTGTAAAAATGGAAGGATAACTAGTAAAATGTGTATGGGTATCTAAGGGGGTAAGAGACAGGAATAGAGAGGTGAGAGTGGGTGGGGAAAATCACCTGGACACACAATTTGGTGGGGAGAGGTAAAGGAAATGAGAAAGATCTGGCAAGGATCTGGAAAGACAGGGTGATGGTGGACATGGTTCAATGGTGATTGATTTTATAAACGTAATGAATGAGAATGATTGTATGAAACAATGTGATGAAGGATAGTGTGAAGCACACTGTATATGAACTTTATATGCAAATCAATGTAAAATTAAATAAAAAGACCAGGCCAGATTCACTCCCACCAAGTCTATACTGAATCATAGAGATTCTTTAATGTTTTAAGGGTTACTTGCAAGCTTTAAAAGTATACGGCACATAAGTGTAACCTACTGTCTTCTACTCTACTACCAGAGTGATCAAAGGGTGTTTGCAATGTAAGTCAAAAGTTGGCTTTTTTCAGCCAGTATGTTGGCCCCCTCCAGTCTCCAGTTACCTTAATTGCAGACATGTGGTCTTGAAAATTAAATGCAGCTGAGGGACTAGGATAAGAAAAAGAGTGCTTTCCACACTGAGCTCCAAGACTTGAGGGAGACTGGAGCAAGACTCTGGTGAGGATGAGATCCTGGTGAGGATAGTGATGGAGAGATTGTGGAGAAACTGTGGCATTGCTGTGGAGAAACTGTGGCATTTTTGTGGCAAGCTGTAATCAGAAAAACCTGAGATAAAGGCCACAGGTGGTTTTTGCCAGACGATAGAAGGGAAAGCTGACTGCTAAACTGTAACCAGAACCTGGATTAATAGAGGAATTTTGCCTTGGGATTTCTGGGCTGAAACCTGAACTTGCATTGGGTAATAATATTCTTTGTCTCCCCCACTTTCCAACTTATTTTCCTAATAAACCCCACTGTTGGTACCACATACATTAAAAATTTTTAAATAAAAACCCCACAGTTTTTCACAGATTTGCAAAATTGCTTAGAAAAATAAAGAATCGGTGAAAAAAAGAAAGAATCTCAAAAAGATGAATTGAAACAGTGACTGCAACAATGAATTTGAGCATGGCAGAGGCAGTGAGGATGGCATAGGACAGGGCAAGTTTTCTATCTGTTGTTGATACTGTTTCTATGAGTCGATTTGAAGGCATCTACCAACAGCAACAATTTGCTGAATGCCTAGAATACACTTGCAGCAAATATTTACATGAAGATGAAAAAGACTCAAAGTTTGAATTTACACTTGACCTCATTTCAGTTTTTCTTTTAAAGGGAGTAATTTTTAAAAAAATAAATAAAGCACACTTATTTTCTCAAACGTAAATGTTTGACCTGCTTTACTTTTCAAGTGCTTGTATTTAATAGAAATTAATTTACATAAATGTAAATAAATGCTATTAAGAAACTGCTCAGTTATGACTTCTCACCTGAGTTCACCTAGCAGCACGTCTCACCTCACTAAGCTCTGGGAAGAGAATACCTACTTCTTCCCACAGGACCTGAGCACTCATTTCATGTCTGACGAGAGAACAATGGAGCTCTGTTTGTTTAAAACAGTGGGCCATACACTTAACCATATCCACTCTGCTTCAATTGCAAAGGTGTTTTTAGAAAAAGACTTGGAGGGTTAGGTATTTGGTGGCATAGACTGGATCTCCTTTTCTTGTTTCTGTTAGGTTTCACCAGGTCGGCCCCAACCCACAGAGGCCTTGTTTGACAGAACAAGACACCACGTGGTTCCTACCAGCCACACAATCTCCGACGTGGTCAGCCAGCCACAAAATCTCCACTGTGGTTAGCCCCACGGGTGCAGACATCATGCCAATCTGTTTCGCTGAGGAGCTTCCTCTTTCTAGCAGACAGCATACTTTACCAAGTGTGATGCCTTTCTCCTGATAACACGTCTGAAGGACGCGAGTCTTTCCATCCTCCCTGCTAAGACACATTCTAGCTATTCTTCCAAAGCAAACGGAGTCTACTTTTAGGTCTGTAAAAAGGGGCTAGAGCGAGTTGTCTGTCTCCCATTTCACCTCTACCTTAATGGACTAGTAAAGTGACAGCTTTAAACATTTTTAAAAAGAGGGTGATCAGAAGGACAGAATTGTTGCACATCATCTAAGCCATTCCCTCTCATGGTCATGGAGCCGCTCTCCTCACTGATTCTCCTGTGGGTTTTAGAGGCTGTAAACGACATGGAAGGAGATTGCCCGTCCTTCTTCTGTGGATAAACTGAAGGATCCAGCCTTCCAGAGAAGCATAGCCTTTGGGTTAATAAGACAACTCTGTACAGACTCTGCCACCAGAACTCCCTGATAAATCACTAGAAGTTACAAACTACACTAATACATCACTTTCGTCTCTTTTATTGCTGTTGTAATTTTCAGTGTCTGAGCATGTTTCTTTCTTAAAACCCTCCCCCACAAAAAAACCAAACAACACAGGTTTCTAATAATCACAGGGAGCTCTGGTAGCCCAATGGTAAGAAGCTGCACTGCAATCCTGAAAGCACATGGTTCAAATCCCACCAGTTGCTTCATGGGGAAAGGATGGGCAATCTCCTCCAGTGTGATTTACTGCCTCTGAAAACCCACTGGAGGGTCAGCTATGGGTCAGTTCTGACTTGAAAGTAAGTAACAACAACAATAATCACTTATGCCAAATAGAGACATCAAATGCCTAGAGACGTTATTGTTGTTGTCTAGAGCCGTCAAGTCAAGGATAACCCAGTGCGATCCTATGAACAACAGATCTGAACCCTGTCCTATCCTGTGCCATCCATATACCTCCTGACACACTAGAGCCCATAGCAGCAGTCACTGTGTCAATCCACCTGGTAAAGGGTCTTCCTCTCCATCACCAACCCTCCACCTTTCCTAACATCATGTCCCTCTCCAAGAAATAGTCCCTCCTGGCAACATGCCTGAAGTATATGATGCAAAGCCTCATCATCTTTGCCTCCAAAGAGCACTCTGGCTGTGCCACCTCCAAGATATATTTGTTCTTTCGGCCATCCATGGGATGTTCGGTGCCCTTTCTTAACACCACAGCTCAAAGGCATCTTCTACTGTCTTCCTTATTCCTTGTCCAGCTCTCAGGTGCATAACAAGTGATTGGAAAGACCATAGCCTGAATTAGATGCACGTTAGTCCTCAAACTGACATCATTTATCCTCAATAATTTGAAGGAGTCCCTGACTACAGATTTTCCAATGTAATACGTCTCCTGATTTCCTTACCCCTGGTACCAAGAGTACCATATGTTTGTTCCTAGATGCGTAGGAGACAAATACTTTGGAAACATGCTGAAACAAGCTCAGTCCTTCAAGCTATCAATCATGCTTTGAATATTCATGTTCTCTAATGTCAAGTGGTTATTAATTATGCAGTCCATTGCCAATAAGAGGAGATAAGGGCCAAGGTTTGATTTCTGCACTTATAAGCAGCTCTTCTTACAGAGTG
The DNA here is from genome assembly GCF_000299155.1 of Elephantulus edwardii. Taxonomy (NCBI): domain Eukaryota; kingdom Metazoa; phylum Chordata; class Mammalia; order Macroscelidea; family Macroscelididae; genus Elephantulus; species Elephantulus edwardii. The sequence goes on along the minus strand of NW_006399837.1, from coordinate 5,215,724 downwards.
TTAACATACTTTACTATCAAGAATCTGCAGCCATGAAACTGAGTGATTTACCACGTTGGCAAGAGAACCATGAAGTCCTGTTTCTGGAAACATCCGGCTTGACCTAATTACCCTGCAGGCCTGGAAGCTGTGAACGGCAGCTTGGGTTTATGCCTAGGTAGCGTGCTTGGGGAATTGATGGGCTTGGTAGATTCCCAGAGGTGTAAGGAGAGACTCATCTATGGAATATTGGGGCCCAATTCAGCACACTGGTCTCTATCCACCACTGCCACAGTCCTCCAAATGACCCAGAAAGAAAGCACCAGGCTTCAAGATCATGTTACACCTTGAGATATGTTTTGTTTCCATTGTTCAACTAGTCACATAACCAGCTAAAGAACAGTTGTTGTTATCATGGAACCACTGTTCTTAAAAAAGCTTCCCACCTGTCTTCAAGTATGTGCTTGCAGATTGGCCACAGAACAAACAGGCCTGTCCTGGAGCAGGTGAAACCAGGGTGCTCCTTGGAGGCAAGGATGGTGACATTCCATCTCCTACACTTTGGGCATGTTGGCAGGAGGGCGCAGTCCTTAGAGAAGGACATCGTGCTTGGAAAGGTGGAGGGATAGTGCAGGCAAAGACCCTGGGAGTGAAGCATTGTCACAGTGATTGTGGCAATGGGCTCACATGAGTCAGAGATGGTGAGGTTGGTTCACCAGAGGGCATGTCAGAGCCGTTGTTCATAGAGTTGCTATAAGTCGTAGTCAACTTGATGATCACACATCACAACAAGACAAACAGAAGGAGCCTGGTGGCGTGGTATGTTGTGCGGATAAATGAAAATGCGATGCTTCCAACCCACCAGATGCTCTTGGGGTGGGGGGGCGATGAGCAATCTTCCTGTGACAATTTACAGCCTTAGTGGTCTGTTGGGAGGTTATGAGTCAGAACTGACTTGATGGTCGTGGGTTTAGTTGAGGTTTTAAGTCTGTTAGAGAATGGGTAAGCTTAGGTTACTAACCAAAAGGTTAGCACTTCAAACCTACCAGCTGACCCAAGGGAGAAAAATACAGAAGTGTGCTTCAGTGAAGATCACAACCTTGGAAGCACTTTGGGGCCATTCTGGCCTCTTACAACTTATAAGCTGGACTTGACTCTATGGCAGTTGGTTTAGGTTTTCAAAATCTTTTCTGGTAGTCTGCTAGAAAGCACTGAGTGGCAAAGACAGCGAATACACCTGGCTGCCAACTGAAGGATCAAGACACGTTTATACTTGTATCGACTGAGAGGATGGGTGGGGAGCATGAAGATGGGAGAACAGGGGACAAGGAGGTGGTGGGTGACACCCTACAATGCGCAGGATAGCTCATCACCCCAACACACACGCAACAAGAAAGTATCTCAAAAGGTCAGTAGTAAGGTTGACAGTAAGAAAACTCAGCCTTGAGATTTACAGCCATTCATCCTACAGCAAATCAACCTCTATCTGCCTTCTGGGGTGAGTTGCAGCCAGAAGGTTCCTTTAAGGTTGGGAAGTCTTGTCACCCCTAAATAGAACTTAAATGTAGTTGTTACGATAATGTGCCATTAAGTGGCTTGCAACTCATAGTGACCCTGTGTACAACAGCCCTAAACCCTGATTTATTCTGTGCCAACCTTATCACCTCTGACACACCCACAGCACACACAGAGTCAGCTCACATATAGCTCAGCAAAGCAAAAGGTCCCCGGCAGCTGGATTCTGCTCCATACGAGACAATTTACTCTTATCATTATTAAGGAGCTCTGGTGACCTAGTGGCAAGAAGCTGCTCTACAATCCTAAAGGTACATGGTTCAAGGCCACCAGCTGCTCTGCAGGAGAAGGATGGTCTATGTCACTCTGGAGATTAAGGTGAGCTTGATACAGGCCAAGGTCTTTGCAATCACTTGCTATGCATTAGAGAGCTGGACAATGACTAGGTAGAAGGGAAATTTATGCCTTTGAGCTGTGGTGTTGGAGAAGAGTATTAAATATATCATGGACTGCTAAGAAAACAAACAGGTTCATCCTGGAGAGGGTAAAGCCAGGTTGCTCCTTGGAGGCAAGGATTCTGGGGCTTCGTCTGACATACTTTGGACATGTTGTAAGGAGAGACAGGTCTTTAGAGAGGGACATCATGCTGAGTAGAGTGGAGGGACAGCGCAGGAGGGGAAGGCCCTCCATGAGGTGGATTGATTCAGTGACTGGGGTAATCGGGATGGCTGTGTCAGAGGCAATGAGATTGGCACGGGATAGAGCAGGGTTTAGGGCTGTTGTACATAGGGCCACTCTGAGTCACAAGCGACCTGATGACACATAACAACAACAAAACACCTGCCGGAGGGTCAGCTGTACATTGGTTCCATCTCAATGGTACATATCAATAATAACAACATTATTATAACTAATACTGTCCTTGAGACCCAACTCTGAGCACAAGTTAGCAAAATGTTACTTTCCTATAAAGATCATGCTTCCTCAAGCAGAATTCTGATAAATACATTTGCCTTTCTTCTGGTTGTTTCTATTTGTTGTGGTAAATGCCAAGGTCATGGCTGACCCACAGAAGATCTAGCATATCCCCATCAGTCTTTGCCAGAAAACGGTTTTGAGATTTGGGCTTTATTATTTTAACATGGAGGAATTTTAATAAACAAAGTGCATTATAAGACTGGAAACAGGAACTCGGACAAATACACATCAGATTAAGCTGTTCGCTGTTTCCCAAAACAATAGACAATGCAGTGTTTTGTGAAGCTGGCCTAGTTTTTCTCACTGCCCTTTGTCGATTTTTTACTAAGTGGAGGTTGTATTGAAGGGGATGGGGAAAAGAGGATCCGTGTGTGTGTGTGTGTGTGTGTGTGTGTGTGTGTGTGTGAGAGAGAGAGAGAGAGAGAGAGAGAGAGAGAGAAACAGCCAGCATGCGCGCCAGTGGGCCTATGATGTGGGTGAATGGATGATGGAATTAGAAACAGTACCTGAGACCCATGATCAACAAGACTGTCAACACTGAGAATTTCCTTCCTGGCCTGAGAGTTCACATCACATAGAAAGCCTTCCAGTTGATTCCTGCTCATATAATGACCCTCCACTGGGTTTCTGAGGCTATAAATCTGAGAGGAGACTGCTCATCTTTCTCCCAAGGGTCAGCTGGTGGATTTGAACCCCTGATCTTTCAGTCTGCAGTGTAATATATAACATACACACTTATATAGCACAAGCAAGTGATTCACAAATTAGGATTCAATGGAGGATTTCAGAAATTCCACTTTGATGTCGATTCAGAGAACTGGCTTGCAGAGCTAAATTCCCATCTGAACGTCTCCCGAGCTCTATCACTGATGCCCTGCCACCCTTTCTTAGCCCACCGTGGCTCTCAGTCATCTCGCTGCATGAATGATATCAAACGTAAGATGCTGCCCTACTTACCTGTGTGCACAGAAACCAACAGTATTTTCTGTGCTTCAGTTAAACAGGACTGAGAAGAGGCGTGCTTGTCACTATCTTGACGGAAAAGCAAAAATATCTTTTTATTTTTACTCCTGGAAGATAAGAATCAACTAAATGAGCTTAAGCTGCCTGAACGAAATAGTGTATGTGTTTTCCTGATAATTGTAAGATTGGCAGTTTGAATCCCACAAGGAGTTCCACAGGAGAAAGATGGGTAGTCTCTTTCCATAAACATTTATAGTTTCAGAAACTCCAAGGGCCAGGTTTCTGAATCAACTGGCCAGCAGTTGTTGTCGTTGTTAGGTTTCACTGAGTCTGAACCCACTCGTCACTGACCCTCCAGTGTGTTTTCAGAGACAGTACAACCATGGGAGGAGATTGCCCCTCTTTCTACCTCGGAGAAGCTAGTGTATCCAAACCTTGCACCTTTGGGTTGGCCGTGCAACTCCTTAACCACTAGGCCACCAGAGCTACCAGAGCTGCCGTGGATGGCTTGCTGTTATTGTTATTGGATGCCATCAAGTCAAGTATGACTCACAGTGGCTCTAGGAACAACAGACCTGGACCCTGTTCTATTCTGTGCCCTCCTTATCATCACCGACATATTTGAGCCCATTACAAAGATTCTCACCACTGGACCAATTGGCAGCATCAGGATGGATGGGGAAGAGATTGAGATTGTTCACAGCTTTAGTTTGCTTGGCTCCATAGTCAACAGTCTTGGCACCAGCAGCCAGGAAATTAAAAGGCGCATTGCCATGGGAAAGTCTGCTGTTAGGGACCTCTCCAAAGTGCTGAAGAGCAGTGGTGTCTGTCTGGAGACTAAGGTGCGTCTGATACAGGCCATGGTCTTCGCAATCACCTGTTATGCATCAGAGAGTTGGACAATGACCAAGGAGGATAGAAGGAGAATTGATGCCTTTGAGCTGTGGTGCTGGAGAAGAGTATTGAGAATACCATGCACTGCTAGGAAAACAAACAGATTTGTCCTGGAAAGGGTTAAACCGGGTAGCTTCCTGGAGGCAAGGATTCTGAGGCTCCATCTAACATACTTTGGACATGTTGTGAGGAGAGACCGGTCCTTGGAGAGGGACATCATGCTTGGGAGGGTGGAGGGACAGTGCAGGAAAGGAAGGCCCTCTATGAGGTGGATTGATTCAGTGACTGGGATAATTGGGATGGGAGTGTCAGAGACAGTGCGATTGGCACAGGACAGAGCGGAGTTTAGGGCTGTTGTACATAGGGTCCCTATGAGTCACAAGCTACTCGATAGCACATAACAACAACAACACCATGGATATTGTATCAATCCAGCTTTGTTGGCAATCTTCTTCTCTTTTGCTGACCCTTCACCTTTCCAAGAATGATACCCTTTTCCAAGGAATAACCTCTCCTTACAACATGCCCAATGTATGTGAGATCAAGCTTCACTACCCTTGCCTCCAAGGAGCACTCTGGCTTCACCTTCTCCAAAACATCTGTTTGTTCTCTTGGCAGTCCATGGATATTCCAGCATTCTTCTCCCACACCACAACTCAAAAGCTTCAGTTCTTCTCCCCTCGTCCTTATTCATTGTCCAGCTCTCATTGCACAGAGGTGATTAGAAAGATCATTACTTGGATGAGGTGCAAAACAGACATCTGGTCTTCAGGACTTTGGAGAGGTCCCTGACATCAGACTTTCCCAATGCTATGTATCTCCCACTTGTCTGTCAGTTTACTGTACTGAGATAACTTGGAGTTGTTGTGATATTGAAAATTGTGCCACTGGTGTGTCAAATACCATAAGGGTGATCCACGCTGGACAGGGTTTAGCATATTTCCCAGATTAAGACAGACTTGGAAGTAGAATTGGCATCCACTTCTTAAATAGCAGGCCTTTGAAAACCCTATGTATAGAGAGAAATGAAAACAGAGTTCAGACCTTTTGTTCATAGAGTCACTATGAGTCTTACTTGACACCTAACAACAATATATATCTCCCAGTCTTCTGATTGCTGGTACAAAGCAGTGTTCATTGTGAATCCAAGCAAGGTATAATAATTGAAAAAGTTCAACTTTTTCTCTATCGTTTATGTTTCTTGTTGATCTAGTTGTGAGAATATATGTTTTCTTGATGTTGAGATGTAAACCGTAGTGAAGACTACAGTTCTTCATCCTCTGCAGCAAGGGTCTCAGGTCCTCCTTGCTTTCAGCAAACAAGATTGTTTAACTCAGGTTGCTGATAAGCCTTCCTCTAATCCCAATGCTATATTTTTCTTCATAAAGTCCAGCTTCTCAATTGACTTGCTGAGCAGGTAGGTTTAAAAGAGTTCCCTCATCAAGACCTTTGGTTTTTTTCTTCAAGTTCCTCCGTTCATTGGGTCCACTCATTTGAAGCTATTGTGTCATTAACTCAACTCAGGACCAGCTAGTGGTCCACCTCCAAGCCCTGACTTGAAATCATCCAAAAGTTCACTGCCATTGAGTTGATTTCAACTCATGGTGACTCGCCATCAGATTTCCAATGCTATAAATCTTATCAGGATCAGACTGCTTCAGATCAGCTGGTGGATTCAAACTACAGACCTTTTGGTTAGCAGTACAACACACATATCAGAGGAGTCACTGAACGTTATCCAGTTGTTGTTATGTGACATCAAGTTGTTTTTGACTCATAGCAAACCTGCACAAGAGCCCTAAACCCTGCTCTGTCCTGTGCCAACCTCACTGTCTCTGACACACCTACTCCCATTACCCCAATCACTGAGACAATTAATCTCTTCGAAGGCTTTCCTCTCTGGCACTAATCCTCCACCCTCCCAAATATGATGCCCCTCTCCCTCCTTGCAACATGCCCAAAGTATGTCAGGGAAAGATTCAGAATCCTTGCCTCCAAGGAGCAGCCCAGTTTCATGTTATCAAGTAGCGTTCTCAAAATGTCATCAATATTGTCCTTTGACTCCCCCCTTTGAGACTCTGCTGAGACACGTACAGTCTCACTCTCCGCCCTGCCATAAGTCAGGTGGACTTGACTTGGCTTCACCGGTCTCTCCGCTGTTCCTTTGAAGAGCCAATAGCTGACAAGGGCTTCGAAAGAAAAATGAGTTTGAGGATGACATAAATCTGACTCTCTTCCAAGGTGGGAAGAATTCATTTGCTTTCTTTTAAAGCCTTGAGGGTTTCCTTTCTCTCAGCATCTTTTCTGTCCCTCCACATCAGAAGCTCTGCCCCTGCAGAGCTTACAAGAAAGGAGAGGCCAGATCCCTGGATGCAGGAGCTCTCAGAGGGCCAGGTTAGACACACAGACAGCTGGAAGCATCCTTGTGTACATTAGGAAGCAGCAGGGACTGGGGTACAGTGCCCTTTCCACCTCCACACTCACAGCTCAGCTCCTGATGAATGATCATAGTCGAACAGGAACATGGACTCGGGACCGACAGATTGTTGAAGCTGCTGCTGCTCCTCTCAGGTGCAATCAGGGTGTTTCTGCTCATGGCAATCCAGGTGTGACCGGATGAGACAGCGCCGGGTCCTGCACCTCCTCCCACGTGGGGATCCGCTAGGACGTTTTGCTGCAGACACTGTGTCAGTGTCTCCTGTTGGTGGGCTTCCTGCCTCTGCCTCACCAAGCATGGTGCCTTTCTCGAGGCAAAGAGAACTCCTAAATTTTCAATTGATAAAGTTCTAATAGGGTCTTCTTCCTATAATGTAGAAAGCTCTGACGTTGTAGTCTGAAGACAGTGGCACCATGAACCCAAAGGCCAAGTCTCTGGTTGTTTGAATCTGCAGCGTCAGGGACAATCTCTTCCCATGCGGGTTGCAACAGCAGAAACCCAGTGACCACAGGATAATCTATGAGTTCATTCTGATCTGACAGTAATAAGAGAAGGAGAGAAAGACCTAGAAAGTGGAGCAGTAGGGACATAAACTCAGTCCAGCCTGATTCCTGAGACCAGGCACTTTCTATCATGCCCCATGTTCAAAAGGGAAAGAAAGTCTGATGACAGAAACGGAGAAAAACAAGTAGCATGTTCTGTTAAAAGCTAGACAAATGCCTCCAATCACTGCTTTCTGATTCTGAGCAGTCAAAGGATCTTGGCCTAGTGGTAAGTCCCTAGGTGCCAACTCTAAAGTATATGGTTCCAATCCGCCAGCTAGAACGTGGGAGGTGGATGGGTAATCTCCTCTAGTGCAATTTACTGCCTCTGAAAACCCACTTCACGGTCCACTGTGGGTCAGTTCCAACTCAACAGTACATAACAACAACGACATAATTCTTAATCATTATCAATACCATCGATTTAGCCTTCCTAACTGGGTATATCTCGATGTCATTGACCGAATCATCCAACAAAATACTTTTCTAAAAACTCTTAAGATTAATATAATACAGCACAAACTGCAAAGAAGGAGCAGTGACTTGGGGCTGCCAACTCTTCAGGATTCATCAGCAGGACATCAGCACAGTCAGATATTCTGAAGACATTTCCAGGACAGATGGACGACGGGATGGCTTTTTCTCTCTTTAGCAAGAGGCAGGCGTACAGGAACCTGCTCCTAACTGGACAGCCAGTGAGGATAAGCAGGCACTAAGTTTCCTAAGAATGTTGTTGTTGTCCTTGTTGTTATGTGCCATTAAGTCACCAGCAACTCATAGCGACCCTGTGGACAACAGCTCTGAAGCCTGCTCTGTCCTGAACGAGTCTCACTGACTCCAGCACCCCTACCCCCACTGCCCTAGGTTCTGTATTGGTCCGCCTTATCCAGGGGTCTTCCTCTCCTCAGATGTCCCTCCACCCTTCTGAGCAGGTTGTTCTTCTGGAGACACAGTCCTCACCTTGGAAATGATCGTATTCTGACAGCCAGGTGGTACAAAAGGAAGAGCAGAGGCATAATGCCACGAGACCACAGTCCTGGAGCAGGAGCTCAGGGGTAAAAACCTTTCCCCAGTGTGGCCTCAGACACGAATCCCTCCCTGAAACTGATACATGGCATTTGGACATAAGTCCTTCTAAACGTGACATAGAAATCAGCATGAGAGGCCAGTACATGGTGAGGTGCAAGATATTACAGGAGTGACTTGTGGCCTCAGCCATCATATATTAAAAGATTTCAGGGGTAAGGAAGGTGCTGGACAGGGTAGAAGGGAGTGAAAATGATGCTAATATTCAGAGAAAGAAAATCGACAAGACACACACACGGGGGAGGATACTGCTTGGATCGTTATCTCTGTGACGGGAAGGGTCTTTCATCTGCTCCTTTCACTGAAATGCTTGTCTGTCAGATATCATTCCGTAGTATAAAGTCAATATTTTTTTTACCAGTACCACCAGTATCACAATTCAAAGGCATTACTTCTTCCATCTCCCTTATTCATTTTCTAACTGAATAATCTAGAACTTCCTTATTTTGAAATTTTGCCAGGGGAACTTGACTGATATTTAGTTTTTATTATCAATAAGAAAATAATACACAAAACCATTTTAAAGTCACGTGTTTAACCATATCCTTCAGTTGGCTAGCAGGCATTTCTGACTGTTGACTATGGATAAGGCCCAGGGATAGACTCAAAGAAGCTCCCGCTTTTGCAGATGGTAAAATTGGCAGGAAGCTCATGAATGATCTAACAATGACTTCAACGCTTCCTTCATCATCCAGAGAAGGAAATTGATACTCAGAGTTTCAAGTAACTTGGCCAAGTTTCCATAGCTTGTTCATCACAGAGCTGGGGTTACAGCCCAGGTTGCCCTAATTACAGATTCATTCGGAAGTATTCACTTCAAAATGATTGATAATGTTTGTGATAGTTTGTCTGTTCAGTAAAGCAAGGACCTAATGCTTTTTTGTGTTAAAAAGCTAGTTTTGTGTTAAAAGCTAGTTTGTGTGTTGTTACTGTTGGCTTCTGTATTGTTTTGATTTCTTTTTGCTTATTCACCTTCTCCATTAAACAGTATATCAATTTGCTCTGTTCGTATCATTCACAAAAGTGTCTCATGGGTGTTTTTCACTCATTCAACATGGTATGAGGTGCCACTGGGGATAAGAATACTGTTCGGGTTCAGCCTTCTGGACTCAAAAATATAAAATTCTACAGGAGGAAATAAGAGTTGTTCATAAGTAATTACACTATAAGGTGGGCCTTGACATTGACATTAGAACTGTATCCTGTGTTGGTGTGAACTTCTCTGACCCATCCTGCCAGCCTGTCACTCTCTCTCCCCACCCCTCCTCCAGCCTGGGGCAGAAAACCTCGTCTGAGAGCCAGAGGGCCTCAATAAAAGCTTCTTTGCGTAATTTTTTTTTAAAAGAACTGTACTGTGTGTTAAGGGCTCTAGTGACCTAGTGGTATGGAGCAGTACTGTCAACCCAAAAGCACCCAGTTCAAATCCACCAGCTACTCTGTTGGACAAAGATAGGCAATCAACTCCAATGCATTTTCCAGCCTCAGAAAACCCACTGCAGGGTCAACTGTGAGTGGTCTTGACGTGATAGCACAAAACAACATATGTTATGAGGATCTGGAAAGCTAGACCATAACTGCTTAGGAGGAAGAAAAGCAGATTCTGACTTTACGAAGCTTCCAAGAAGTAACTTCAGAAGTTCACCGAAATTATCCAAGCTTGGACAACAAAAAGCATATAAACTTCAAGGGGAAATCAGCAATTTCCTTAAAAACACCCCCACAAACTTCATATAACCACAGGGTATATTTTTTTAAAATTGGTTTCAGAGACTTTCAAACACTAGCTAACACTCAGGGCAAATACCTTGGCTGCTTCTTCATAGTTGAACCCAGCTGACCTCAGTCATGTGTTATGTTAATTGTAGGTTTCAGGCAATCAACAACAACTGAACGCCCAGCTCGTTCTAAGCTGATACCTCACTGTGGATTTGAAGCTTGTCACTGAAACCAAAGAAGGGCCCGATCAATGACAGCGAGGAAAGTTTCTTTCTTTCTTTCTTTCTTTCTTTTTTTTTTTAATGTGTGTACTGTCAAATCAGATCTGACTGTTATAGGAGAAAATTGTCCCTCCTTCTTCAGCAGAGCATCTGGTAGATTCGAACCTCACATCTCTGGGATTGCAGTGCAGCTTCTTGCCACTAGTCCACCAGAGCTCGCCGAGGAAAGTTTCTAATGAGGCTTGAGGGTGTGCAGCAGAATAGATGCTTCACACACACACACACACACACACACACACACACACACGTTCATTACATTACATTATGCTGTTGTTATGTACAACTGAGTAGGAACTGAACCCTAGCTGATCCTCCAGTGGGTTTTCAGAGGCAGTTAATCACACGGGAGGAGATTGCCCATCCTTTTGCCACAGAGCAGCTGGTGGCCTCGAACTTTTTGCCTTTGGTATTGCAGTGACGTTTCTTACCACAAGGCTGCCTTGTAACTTACACCAAAAAATTAATTCTTGTCGAGTCAAGTTTGACTTCTGGTGACCGTGCGTCTAAGAGAGGTCCTTCAATCTTGGGGTTAGCACCAGAATGTATCAACTCTTTGCCCCTTGTTTGTATAAGTCTTGGGTAAAGTGCAGCTGAAATCTTCCTTAGAGGCAAAGATGGTAAAGCTTGATCTCTTATATGTTGGGCGTGTTTCTAGGAGAGGCTATTCCTTGGAGAGGAACATCATGCTCAGAAAGGTAGAGGGTCGGTGGAAGAGAGGAAGATCTTCAATGAGACAGACGGACACAGTGATGCAGCAATGGGCTCAAGTGTGTCAGAGAGAATGAAGATGGAACTCAGACTAGAACAGGGTTCAGATCTGTTGTCCATGGATCGCTATGAATCATACTCAATTCGAGGGCACCTAACAAACCTTGTTTGCACCACTAATCTCCAACTTATCTCAGTCCTTTCTTTCACAACATGAGGCAATTTCAACTCATGGTGACCTAATAAGAAAGAGTGGCACCATCTCACATAGTTTGCAAAGCCGTTAACCTTTACAGAAGGTGACTTTCACATCTTTGTGCCATAGTGGGTTCGAACTGCTGACCTTCCAGTTAGCAGCCAATCATTTAACCACTGTGCCACCAGGGCTCCTTGGGACTCCAAGCGAAGCAAAACCCCATTGGCGTGGAGTCCCTGGCTCCTCTAGCTGAGGCCCACCAACCTGGCTCACAGCGGAAACAGCCTGCCTTGAACAGCAGTGGTCGGAGGGCCGAAAGCCCCAGACAAACAGGCCCAGAAGTTAAAGAAACAAGAGAAGTGCCACGCTTTCCTGGACGTAGCCCAGCCTGCCCCACACAAGCCCTCCGCCTTCTCCCCCACTCCGAGCAGCTGGCACAGGGGCCAGGACAATGCCATCTAGTGGAGTTCAAGGAGGCTAAAGAAACAAATGGTGAGGAAGTTCATTCAGTCCCCGACCAGCGAACAATGTGGCCACTGTCTCCTGCTCCGGCTTCTCATATTCACAGACCATAAACAAAGAGGGTAAAGTTGGCCGAGCCCTCCTCAGTCTCTCTCTCCGTGCGTGTGGTTGACAGCCCATCCTTACATCACATCACGCCATTTGCTTCCTCCTCCCACCGTGTCAGAGAACAGAGCCCATCATTGTCAGGTAGCCACGGGGGAAGTGTTTGCACCCACGGAAAGCTGAGGAGAAGAGGTGTAACTGTTCTCTGTGCAGCAACGAGTGGAGGGAGCGTGGGGCCTGGAGGCCAGAGACTGAGTTTCAAATTCTGTCTCTGCCATCAGATAATTGTGGAAATTGGGATGCACTCTATCGCTCGGCTTCTGCGTTTGTAGGATGAGAGTAATAATAACGCCACGATGCTGCTGGGAAGATTGGGGCTAAAATGCACACAGACACACCTAGTGGTGCAGTTGTGAAGCACTTAATTGCTAACAAAAGTTTAGGGATTGGAACCCACCAACCATTCTATTGGGAAAGAGAGGGCCGTTCACTTCTATAAGATCAAGGTCAAGTCATTGCCACGGGAGTCAGAGCTGACTTAGAGCTTATCTTCAGCAGATTTCCAGAGGCTGTAAGTGGCCTCGTGGTGAGGAACTTCACTGTCAACCTGAAACAGCAGTTCAAAGCCATCAACTGCCCTGCAGGAGAAAGACAGGTAATCTCCTGTGTGATTTGCTGCCTCTGAAAATTCGCTGGAGGGTCAGTTTCAACTTAACGGTACCTAACAACAACGACAATGATTCTCACTACTGGGCCAATTGGCAGCACCATGTAGATGGAGAAGAGATTGAGGCTGTTAGCAATTACAGCTTGCTCGGCTCCACAATCAACACTCTTGGCTCCAGCAGTCAGGAAATCAAAAGACGAATTAGACTGGGGAAATCTGCTGTTAGGAACCTCTCCTGAGTGTTGAAGAGCAACAATGTCGGCTTAGAGACTAAGGTGTGTCTGATCCAGGCCATAGTCTTTGCAATTACTTGCTATGCATCAGAGAGCTGGACAATGACTAAGGAAGACAGAAGAAGAATTGATGCCTTTTAAGTTGTGGTGCTGGAGGAGAGTCTTGGACATACTATGGATAGCCAGGAGAACAAATAGGTCTGTCTTGGAAAGGGTCATTTGAAGATGGAGCAGTTGCCTCCCATAAAGATTCACAGTCTTAGAAACTCAATGGAAGGTCTCAATTATTGGGAATTGACATTAACAACAGTTACTTCATTCTTTTAATGGCTGTTTTCATATGTAAGAGTACAGTACTTGTCAGAGAACTCAAATGACCTGCCTAGTCTGAAATCTGTACTATCTTTGCCCACTCATTTCTGTTGAGTTGGTTATGAACTCATCACTGAGCCTCCACTAAGTTTCCAAGGCTGAAAACATCGTGGAAGGACGCTGACCATCTTTCTCCCATATAACTGGTGGTAGATTCGAACCACAGGAGAAGTGCCACCTTTGGGTTTGTCTTTAATAGAAGAAGTTTCTAGTCACTACCTCAGAGAACGGAGAGGCTGTTATCCACTTTGCCAGCCATCTTTGCAGCTAGAGAACCCCTGTGACCCCCTTCTGTATGATAACGTGGATGGGCGAGGGGATCCTGGGAAAGATCGTTTACTTGCTAAAACAGTGGTTTTCCTTCCTTCCTTCCTTCCTTCCTTCCTTCCTTCCTTCCTTCCTTCCTTCCATACAGAGGAGAGATCTGGAGCTGTGCCAATCTTCTTGGTCACCAAAAGGAAACAAATATGTGATTGACAGTATCCCTATCTGATATACTGTGGAGTATTTTGATCAAAGGTCCAGTGCTGTCCTGAGACTTTGGGTTGATTGGGAAGAGTCGATAATTTTTAGAAAGCTGGTCTCAGCAGGATCCTCAGGGGAGAATTCAGACTATAGTTTCTGGGGGAAACTTCTCCTCTCCTCAGGAACCTGATTACAGTCCTTGTAACCCCAGGCTACAAAGGAAGGGGGTGTAACTTAGCCACGTGCGAGCAATCGGCCATGGCACCTGGAGTGTGAAGGCTGAGAAAAAGCTAAGGAGCCATTTTCCCAGACAAAACGTGCTCCTGTCCATGTGACAAAGCTGCACAGCCTCGCGGGTACTGATGCCTAGTGCTCAGTGAATTTTCCGTAAATGTGTAGGCACTGAGAAGAGTCCAACTCCTAGCACCTCAGGATAGGCTAGAACTGCCCCACTGGCTGTCCAGCGCTGTGAACCGCACAAAATCACAAGACTACATTTCAGGTCTTTTGTTCATAGGGTCGCTATGAGTCGTCTACGACTCGATGACACTTAACAACAACAACGAGAGAGCTCTGTGGGCCTGGTGAGTGATTTTAATCTGCGACCCTCAGGCCTGGTTTTAATTGTTTTTTGTGAAACATTCTTCTAGGTGGTATAGCACTGGTGTGTGCATTGCTGTACAGAGGTAACTCGTGGTTGTTGTGATGCTGAAGCCTGTGACAGTGATGTGTCAAATGTGATAATGGTCACCCATTGTGGACAATGTTTGGTGGAGCTCCCCGATTAAAACAAGCTTGGAACCAGTAGTGGCATCCACTTCTGTAATAGCTTGCCTCCGGAAACTCTATGAATGTGGAGAAATGATGAAAGTTCATGTGTTCAGGTCTTTCGTTCATAGGATTGCTATGAGTTTTCTACGACTCGAAGGCACTTAACAACAATGACTACAACATTTCTTTCTGGTAGAGTGGCTAGGAGGTGCGAACCATTAACCTTATGGTAAACCACTAAGTACTTAATCACTGCACCACCAGAGATCTGTTTGGTCCTCACAGTTTGTTGGTGTTGTGGACCATCGAGTCAGAATTGATAGCTGACCCTCCAGCAGGTTTTCAGAAACAGTTACTAGAACAGGAGGAGCTTGCCCATCCTTTTCCCATGGAGCATCTGGTGCCTTTGCAATTGCAGCTACGAAGTTCATACCATCAACCTTTTGGTTACCAGTTAAGTGTTTAACCCCTGCACCACCAGAGATCTGCTTGGTCCCCATATTTTGGAAATTGGAAGTTCAAATTCCAGGCACCCGCTCTAGGGCAAGCCTTTCTCACTCACAGCTCTAGGAAATCCGTGTCTCTTTTCAGCCTCTGCTTGGTGGTGGTGAATTTCACAGGGTTCTGGCATCTCCATTACACTCAGATTCCTCCTTGCTTTTACTGGTAGAAACATCTCTGCAACACAGGCCTCAGCCCCGCCCTGAGAATCTCTGAATGGCTGGGAGATGCAGGAAATTCCAATTGAATCTAATAACCACAAACAAAGCTGAAAGTAATTCTTCAGTGGACGCTTGCCAAAGAATTCTGGCAGAGGGATAAATATGCCTGATGAAACCCGGTGAATTAGCAGAAAACGTGTTTCATACGCCAGACAGAGGATCAGCCTGGAGTCACTGGGTCGTCCCAGGCTTTCAAAAAAACTAGAGCCCTGAGCAAAGAGAAACCTCAAGCACCGTGGAAGAGAAACCTCTTTGAAAGGCTGGCCTTGGGGCAGTTTCTAAAGCCTCTCAAGATGTGGAAAGCAAATGCAAACAGGCCAAAAGGATGTGGTAACTGTTTCACTGAGATCCAAAAGCTCAATGCCAGTTCTGAAATGCATTTGCTCTGACTCCAAACGGCCATGAGGGCAGACTGCTTAGCTCAAGATCCATCATCTAAACTCAACAATTATAACCCAACCCACCTTATAATTTGTCTCACCTGACAGTAACCATGGAAATTGAGAGACTAATTGCATTGGGAAAGTCAGCTGTCAGGACCTGTCCAGAGTACTGAAGAGCAATGACATCAGTCTGGAGACTAAGGTGTTCCTGATCCAGACAATAGTCTTCACAATTGTTTGCTATGCATCAGAGAGCTGGACAATGACTAGGGAAGATAGAACGAAAATTGATGCCTTTGAGCTGTGGTGCTGGAGAAGAGTACAGAAAATACCATGAACTGTCAGGAAAACAAACGGGCTTGTCCTAGAGAGGGTCAAGCCAGCCTGCTCCTGGATGCAAGGATTTTGAGGCTTCATCTGACATACTTTGGGCATGTTGCAAGGAGGGACCGGTCCTTGGAGAGGGACATCATGAGTGGAAGGGTGGAGGGATGGAGAAAAAGAGGAAGACCATCGATGAGATGAATTGATACAGTAACTGGGGTAATGAGGGTTGGTGTGTCAGAGACAGTGAGGTTGGCACAGGATAGAACAGGTTTCAGGGCTGTTGTACATAGGGGTCGCTATGAGTCGCAAGCGACTCGATGGCACATAACAACAACAACAAATTTTACATTGTTCATGAACAAATGCAATTTTACTAAGCCACCTTCACTTAAGGAGCTCTGGTGATGCAGCTGGTTGAAGCGCTTGGTTGCTAACTGAGGTATGGACTGTTTGAACCCCCTGGCCACCCTATGGAGGAAAGATGTGTTAGTCTACTTCCTTGAAGTTCACAGCCATGGGAGATCTGTGAAGAAGCTCTACTGTGTCTACAGAGTCTCTATGAGTGGGAATAAACGCAGTAGGTTTGGTTTGGTTTGTAAGGTAGGTTTACTTGAGGAGCTCTGGATGCTGAGTGCTTCATGTCTTCAGACCTTTACCCTTTGGACAGATAGTTGCCTATTTTAAGGAGTGTCTCCCTGGTGTTCTTGGCCACTTTAGAGGCTTGTCTTTTGTTTGGCCAAACTCTGAGTCACTGGGATGAATTCTGTTCCTGATTTGAAGGGTGACTAAGATCCCTAGTCTTAGGAGTAGCAACAGGTTCAATTTAGAATTTTTAACTATGTTTATGAGGCATTAGAGAAGGCAGAAATATCAAGCAACAGGCGTTTCTTAAATTTAGAGCATGTGGCCATTGTCTCATAGATAAAACATCTCGTCTTAGAAACACACACACTCAAATCCACCAGATGCTCTGCCGGGGAAGGAGGGACAATCTCCTCCTGTACCAGTCAGATCTGATTTGACGGTACACACACACACACACACAAAAAAAATAAAAGAAACACACACACACATATATATATACACACACACACATATACACACACACACACACATATATACACACACACACACATACACACCTCCAATGGATTGAAAAATATGATCCAGAAAATAAGATCTCCCCCCCCCAGCTAATACTCTCCAAAGTGTTAAGAAAATACTTTTAACAAGTTTTCTTAACGTGACATCTTAAATGTTTAACTTTGACAGCCAATGACAGTCAATGAAACACCTTTGCTCTGTACATGACAGACATGACGACTCCTCCGTGTTACTCTCTCATCTTGAACCCCCTGATCTTGTTCTCAGGGCCTTCTGAGTCCACTGGGTTTGGGAATGCGGCTCAGAAACGTGTTGGTTTTAGAACAGACTCAGAGTGAGGTCATTGTTGTTCATTGCCATAGAGTCAGGGTCAATTCATAGCCTAAAGTGCTTTTCAAACACTTGAAATCACATTCAAGGAGAATGCCTATCTTGCTCTGAGGAGCACTTGGTAGATTCGAACTTCCTGCCTTTGAGTTATCAGTATAACTTCCTATCCTTTAGGCCACCAGAGCGCCCTCGAGGTAGCCCTGTAAGAATCTTTAGCTGTTAGATCCTCTGTGTCTCACAGATGAATAGTGTGTCACTTACCCAGAGTCACATGGGAAGGTAGTAATAGACGTTCTCTGAATCCGACACACAGATGTCGGACTCCTGCCAGAAGACCTGGAGTCGAGTCTCAGCTGCACTACTCCATCAGCACCGCCTCAAGCAAGGATCTTCATCTCTCTGAACCCGTTTTCTACAGGACAAGAATAGTACCAACCTCTTCTGTATCTAACTATATGCACAGTATTTTTTTTTCTTATTAATTTTAACATTTATAGAGACTTAGGGTTTCCAGTCATTCACTGTCGCACTTTTCTCCTTGCCCATCCCCTCCCCCACAATTCACTCTTCTTGAAAAGAAAGACTCTTTCCTTGTTATGCAATCCCTCCCAAGTCCACTCCACTATGCAGCCTTCACACTGGACTTCTGTAATGACAAGAATACCCATTCATGTATCCCTTTTAAACAGTTCTCTCCCTCATCTGTTTCAATGCAATATACATCATTCTTCCCCTCCTTTTCTGTCTTCCCTCATACCTGATATCAGTCCCGTTTTACAACAGTGGCCCTATGCAATATTTGTCCTTTTCTGACTGAGATATTTCACTCAGCATATTGTCCTCCAGGGTCACCCATTTTGTATAATATTTTATTAGTTCCTTGTTTTTCAATGCAGCATAGTATTCCATTGTGTGAATATACCAGAGCTTCTCTATCCATTTGTTTGCTGATGGGAGTATGCATTTTATTATGTATTTTGTATCTTACTGTAGAAAGGGCCTCATGCAGATCTGATTCTATGTACAACCTCATGTGTATCTGACTCTATATACAATTTCATGTGCATCTGATTGTATATATAACATGTCAATCTGACTGTACCTCACATTTGCTGTATCCACATCTTCATGTATAGATAGACATACATGGCTGTATGTATAACATCATGTCTCATTGTATGCACAACTTCAAACATATCTGACTGATCTACAGCCTCAAGTACACTTGACTGTATATACATGTGTATACAACCTTGTGTCTATCTAATTAATATGCATATCAAGTACTATCCCTGCAACTTGCACCTTACAGATCCTCAATAAATGTCCATTATTTTTATAGTATAAAGATGTATTGTGATGGGAAAGTCTGCTGTTAGGGGCCTCTCCAAAGTACTGAAGAGCAATGCTGTCACTCTGGAGACTAAGGTGCGTCTGATACAAGCCATGGTCTTTTCAATCACTTGTTATGTGTCAGAGAGTTGGACAATGACTAGGGAGGATAGAAGGAGATTTGATGCCTTTGAGCTGTGGTGCTGGAGAAGAGTATTGAATGTACCATGGACTGCTAAGAAAACAGATTCTTCCTGGAGAGGGTTAAACCAGGAGGCTTCATCTGACATACTTTGGACATGTTGTAAGGAGGGACTGGTCCTTGGAGAGGGACATCATGCTTGGGAGGTTGGAGGGACAGCGCAGAAGAGGAAGGTCCTCTATAAGGTGGATTTATTCAGTGATTGGGGTAATCGGGATGGGTGTATCAGAGACAGTGCGATTGGCACAGGACAGAACAGAGTTTAGGGCTGTTGTACATAGGGTCACTGTGAGTTGCAAGCGACTCAACGGCATATAACAACAACAAACAACAACAACATTTGATTATTATGTTACAGTAGTAATTTTTTTTTTTGCAAGCACTTATTTTGATAATGGACACCAGAAAGGCATTCATGATCAGATCACAAAAATCAAGGTTACGGAAATGTCAGTCACAAAAATAAAAAAAATAAAAACCACAACAGTCCAATCTTGCTCATATAATATAAGCACATGTGTAGAAATGAAGGGCTATTTGTAGTTAACAGGGAGAGATAAAGGGGTCAAGTGAAGTTTCTGCTGGAGCACTGAGTTTATGTAAATAATGTGGAATAAAGTAAAAAAAAAAGATAGTGGGGTTAGCTGCATTTGAAGAACAGAATCAGCATCCCTGAATTATACATGCAGCAATTGTCAAATTGGCACCACAATAAAGAAAATGGGGAAATCTTATTTTTAAAACAAGACATAAACCTTATCACACAAAGTGCTGGCTAGCATCCAAAGTGAAATAATTGTATTCTTAATACATAAAAAGGTATTCTAGTTTGGGCTGCTTCTTCCATTATTTTGCCAAATGTATGATTGACTTAATTTTTGTCAAAGCCCAGATTTTATTGCAATATAGTTCACTTACCATAAAATTTACCCACTGGAAGCACAGAAGTCAGTGGTTTTAATATATTGAGTTGTGTAACCATCACCAAAATCCAATTTCTATATTCATTACCTCTCTAAATAAATAACAATCATTCATGTGCGTCACTAACCCACTGTGACCGAGTCGAATTTCCACCCACAGTGACCCTGTCGGACTAAGTAGAGCTGAGTGATAGGATTCTGAAGGCGGTAAATCTCTACAGAAGCAGACTGCCTCACCTTTCCCCTGTGAGTTCAAACCACCAAGCTTCTGGTTAGCAACTACCTGCTTTGACCACTGCACCACCCGAGCTTCTTGAGTATAAGTGTCTTCAAAACAAACCCACTGCCTGAGTCAATTCTGACTGATATTGTTGTTAGGAGCCATCGAGTTGAGTATCACTCATAGAAGCGACCTGAACCCTGGTCTCTCCTGCATTATCCTTGTAATCTGACATATGTGAGTCCATTGCCTTAGTCACTGTCTCAGTCCACGTCGTTGACAGTTAACCTCTTCACTGCACTTCTACATTTGCAAGCATGACGTCCCTTTCCAAGGAGTAGTTCCTCCTAACAACATGGCCAAAGTATGCAAGACAAGGCTTCACCATCACTGGCTGTAAGGAGCACTCTGGCTGCACTTTCTCCAAGCCATACCCATTTGTTCTTTTAGCAGTCAATGAAGTATTCAGTACTTTCCTCTAACACAACTCAAAGGCATCAACTCTTTAAAAAAAAATTTACGTTTTTGTGTGTGTGTACCACCAAATTGGATCTAACTGGTACAGGAAGAGATTGCCCCTCCTTCTCCAGCAGAACATCTGGATTTGAACCACCTACCTCTGGGATTGCAGTGCAGCTTCTTGCCACTAGGCCACCAGAGCTCCCTGTATCAACTCTTCTTAATGACCCTCTTATCAAGTATCTGAGCCTGTAAACCTTCACGAGTGAAGACTGCCCATCTTTCTCCCTTGAAGTAACTGGTAGGTTCCAACTGCCAATCCTTTGATTAGCAACATGACATATTCCCAACTATACCACTGTGGCTTCTTGAGTTGGTGTATTTGACTCATCATCTACCAGTTCTCTAAAAGTCTACAAAGAAGCTTTGGTCTTATCTAACCACATGAGGTCCCTCTAGTTTCAGACTCCTTTTTGCTACCCTGTTCTGGTTTCTTTGCTACCCACCTGCATTTTCAGGCAGCTCCAGCCAAACTTTATGTTTGGTTTATTATTCTGTCAACAAAATTTAAAATAATGACTCCTCAGTATGAGAATGCGCTAAGTTCATGAAGCATTTGGTTGCAATTCATCCAAAGAGTAAATTCAGCCTTGCCAAGTGAGGAAAATTAAAACCATCCCATTCAAGTTAAAAAGCACAACCACACAGTGATAAGTTGTCATAAAAACACTTTTATTATTAAAAAAAGATCCTTTAGAGTCTGAGAGCTTTAACACACACACATTGTGTTATGAATTAAATTGTGCTCCAGCCCCACCCCAAATATATGTCAACATGTCTAGACCATGATTCTCAGTATTATGTAATTATTTCCCATTTTGTGACATAATTACCTTGTTGTTATTGTGTAGAGTCGGAACCAATTCACATATGACTATCTGGCAGGTTTTCAGAGGCAGTAATCACACAAGAGGAGATTTCCTATTCTTCTCCCGCAGAACAGCTGGTGAATTTGAACCTTGTGCCTTTGGGATTGCAGTGCAGCTTCTTATCACCAGAGCTCTCTACTGTCTTTGATGTTACTGAGGGAGCTCTGGGGGTCTAATGGTAAGAAACTGTGCTGGAATACCACAGGCATGCAGTTAAAATCCACCCACTGTTTCCCAGGAGAAGGGTGGACAATCTTCTGTATGACTTATTAATTCTGAAAATCTGTTGAAGGGTCAAGTACAGATCACTTCCAACCTGATAGCACACCACAACAAGAATAATGTTAATTAGGTACAACTGGTGGTAGTTATGTTGGTCAGGCAGGATATATGCTATAGAATTAGGTTGTCTCTTGAGTCAATCACTTCTAAGATATACAGAAAATTAAACAAGCAAACAGATATCAGAGTACCCTGACTATCACCAAGAAGAGAGAGCTGGGGCAAATGCATCCTGTGCACCTGGGAACCTGGTGTTGAGAACCTCCTATACCCAGAAGAAGGCTGATGGCAAGATGCCTGCACATTTTCAAGGAATAGTAGGCTTACAATGGAGACAAGGACCTTCCTCCAGAGTTAACCAAAAAAGAAAGCCATCCCCCTAAAGACAGAGCTCTGAATTCAGACTTTGAGCCTCTTAAACTGTGAGAGAATACATTTCTGTTTGTATGTAAAGTCATCACTTGTGGTATTTCATCTATGGTAGCACTAGGTAACTGAGACAAACATACAGTACAAATGTCCCTCCTCACTCTTGAGGGGTTATGTTCCAAGACCCCATTGGATGCCTATGGATAATAATGTTCCAAGTACCCCAGTGAATGTCAATGGATAATCCTGACCCTATATTGCATGGGGAGAATTTGCTGGCAGAGACCTCTCCGGAGTACTGAAAAGCAACCATGTCAGTCTAGAAACTAAGGTGCGCCTAATCCAGGCCATGGTCTTCACAACTACTTGCTATGCATCAGAGAGCTGGAGAGTGACTAAGGATGACAGCAGAAGAACCAATGCCTTTGAGTTGTAGTGCTGGAGAAGAGTCTTAAATATACCATGGACCTCCAAGAAAGCAAATGGGTCTGTCTTGGAGAGGGTGAAACCAAGTTTCTTCTTCGAGGCTAGGATTTTTAAGCTCTGTCTCACATACTGTGGACACATGGCCAAGAGGGTCCCATCCTTGAAGAAAGACATCATGCTTAGAAGGGTGGAAGGATAGTGCAGGAGAGGATGACCCCAGATGAGATTAATTAATACAGTAACTGGAGCAATGGAGGTAGGTGTCCTGGAATTAGTGAGACTGGGTCAGGACAGAAAAGGCTTCAAGGCCATTGTACACAGGGTTGCTATGAATCTTAGGCGACTTGACAGCACACAACAACAAAAATATAGACACTTGCTTCTTCCTATACAATCTTGGGTTCTCTGGAGAGGTCATGTTAACTGGCTGGACACCAGCTGGGCTACTCAATGCCACTGCTGACCCAGCTGTGCTTTCTAAACTTGTGGCCCATGAAGGAGCTTCAAGATGTCTTTATGTTACTCAGAAATGTACACAGTTTACGTATTTTCAGACTGCATTTGACTGTGGGTACATGAATCCATGGATGTGGATGACGCTTTACTGTCTAGACTGGAAGCACTTATTGGTGAAGCTCAAAGACTGCAGCCTTCTGTATAGATTATACCTTAACATAAAACAGAAATCCTCACCACGGGGTGATAAACCACATCATGATAAACAGGGAAGAGGTCAACAATGTCAAGGATTTCATTTTATATGGATCCACAATCAATATCCATGGAAATAGCAGGCTTTAAGCCAGATTAGGTACTGCAAAAGGCAGATCTGGTGCTAAGAACCTCCTCTAAGTGTTAACGACCATGGATGTCTGACGACTTTGGTCAAATTGCAGCTGACCCAAGCTATGGTATTTTAACAGCTTCTTATGTATGTGAAAATTGGACAGTGAATAAGGAAAACCAAAGAAGAATTGATCTCCTTGAATTAGGGTGTTGGCAAAGCATATTGAAGGGACATCATGGACTCCTAAAGGAGCAGACAATCTATTTTGGAAGAAGTGTTACCAGAGCACCCCTTCTCAGTAAGGACAGTGGGACTTCCCCTCACATACTTCAGACCCGTTATCAGGAGCGAGCAGTTCCCAAACAAGGACATGACGCTTGTAAAACAGAGCAGCGGTGGAAAGGAAGACCATGAGTGAGGTGGACTGATGCTGCAACAGTCAATGTAAGCACAGACTGTGAGCTTGCGGCAGAACTGGGGAGAGCTCAGTCCTGTCGTACAGCGGACTGCCATGAGTTAGAACAGAGAACCTGGCACCTACACACAACAACTACAGAAAACACCAAGAGTCACCTTCTTTAAAGATGTTAGCAAGTTAATCAGTGGGGTTGACTCATCCTTCTGAGTGACAGCAAAGAGGAAGCCTCCTAGATAAATTCTTTTA
Organism: Elephantulus edwardii; assembly: GCF_000299155.1. Lineage (NCBI taxonomy): Eukaryota > Metazoa > Chordata > Mammalia > Macroscelidea > Macroscelididae > Elephantulus > Elephantulus edwardii. The sequence continues at coordinate 5,191,895 of NW_006399837.1, read as the reverse complement.
CTTAAAGAATGAAATCCTCTACAACAATGAATGGAAATCCAAAGCCTCTGTAAATTTTCACTGAAATTAATAACAAATTTAAATTAAAAAAAAAAAGAATTAAGTTAGAGTAAGGATGGCAATGGAAGCACCTTACCTCTGTAACTTGATTTGTGCCACTATTAGAACCTCTACTCAGAATATTATTGCTTTTCAATTTTTGACTCATGCACTTTTAACTTGTTAGTTAAATTTGTATCTTCTAGGCTGCAACACTTCCATGATACATCTTCAAGGATATGAACGTGTATGGCTAAGCACAATTGATAACAGTGCATCTAAATTCCAAAATCAATCTCCATAATAGTCTATGTGTTTCCTACTGCCAAAGGGGCCCTTTAGAGTAGTGAGAGAAGATCTTCACCCTGAAACCCACAGCGTCCCTTTTCAGCAGGAAGTAGCTAAGAGAATACGCCGTCCCCTTTTCCTTATGAATCAGGGTGAAGTCTCTCTCAGGGAGGAGTGATAGGGAATGGCAAGGGACACACTGACAAAGGAGATTAATCAGAACTGGCTTTGACAAGCACTGTGGCAATTGGACAATTAAAACAGACATGGGGCGGGGGGGAAGAAGAACGAACTGGGGATGAGGGTGGAGAAAACAGTGCAAAAATGAATGAATGAAAACCCAAAATCTCTGTAAATGTTCATGAAAACTAATAAAATTTAATAATAAAAAAAAAGAATGAAATCCTATCTTAAAAACACCATGACCTTGAAGGGATTGCCATGGTCATTTGGGTTTGATGTAGATAAAGAAAGTGAGACTCATCCAAGCTGAGTGAGTTTCCTGAAAGAACAGAAACAAAGTAAGAATAGTAAGGTAAAAGGAAAAAGCATCAGATGCGCTAAGTGCCACCACTGTGGCAGAAAATGCCCAGAGACCACAGTGGGAGAGCCAGGAAAGACCTTGCAGCTCACTGGTCAGAAGAGGCTCATTAGTGGAAAAGGACATCATGTTGGAAAAGGTAGTGTCAGTGAGAGAGTGCCCCTCAGGGACATGGATTGATACAGTGACCGCAGCAACAGCTGGAGCATGGCGGGAATCATGGGAAGGACATCGGGCAGGGCAGGGTTCTGATCTGTTGTCTGCAGGGGTGCTCTGAGCACAGGCAATTCAACAGCACCTACCACCACCATATACCTGCGCCCAGGAATAGATGCCCGGAGAGCAGAGAACCATGAGGTTGTTATTCTTCCGTGACATCACCGCACAGTCACACTCATGGGAATACAACCCAGATGCTGGAGGGGCCAGTGCCTGAAAAAGGACATCCTGCTTGGAAAAATAGGAGTCAGCAAAAAAAAAAAAAGAAAAGAAACATCCTCAAGAAGTCAAACTCATGGGACGACTGCATCAATGGGCAGGATGAGCGTGGGGAAAGGATGGGTACACAATAAACAGCCCCCTGGTGTGCATGAAAGGAAGGGCAACCTGAAAGGAAGGGATGGTTGGGAATGCTGGATGGGACAACTGATGACCTGGAGCAGGGCAAGCATTACAAAGGGAACTGGGGGAGGGGGAGGGACAAAAATAAATGTGCATGAATGAATGAAAACCAATCTTCACTAATGAAAGAGAAAGACGAGAGAGAGAAAAGGAAGGAAGGAAGGAAGGAAGGAAGGAAGGAAGGAAGGAAGG
>NW_006399837.1:5160728-5190064 GCF_000299155.1 Elephantulus edwardii | reverse complement strand
AGAAAGAAAGAAAAAACTTCTCAGGGGCTCTGGTGATTCAGTGCATTTCATGCTGCACTGCTCATCACAAAGCCAGTGAGTGGTTTGAATCCACCAGCTGCTATGTGAGAGAGAAATGGGCAGTCTCCCCTTGTACCTTCAGAAACCCAGTGGAGGGTCACCTCACTGGGAGTCAGAACGTTCTAGGTTTGCCATTCTGGAGGAACTCAACCAGCTGGGGGATAGTGATTTCAGAAGCCTATTTTTTCCTCCTTAAAAAGATGTACAAATTATAAACAAAGCTACAAATTCTTCTTGAAGTAACTCAATTCCACAAACAGATCTTCCATCACATAGTTTCAAAAGATACAAATATGAGCACTAGCAAATCTTAGACTACAGAGACTGTAACAACAAATCACACCAACTGCCTTTTATACAAAGAAAAGAGAGCAGAGCTGACACGCTCCAAAGTCATTTCTTGCAACGTCTGGTGCATCAGTGAGGCTGGTTGGCAGAAGTAAAGAGAGTATGGTAGCAAATCACCAGGCATCAAAACTCTACCTCGCCTGTCTCCCGTGATGAAGATCTAGATCTTCCAGGGCAAGTCAGAATTTTCCCTTAAACCCTGGGCAGGTAATAAAAGCTCGCTGGTTACCCCTGAGCTTCACAGTACTTATAGCTTTATTGTATTTATAACACTGGTGACAAGCTTGCATTCAATCAGCCAGCATCCTTGGCCCTCATCTCTGCCTGGCAGAACAAAGCAGGCTGTCTCTCCTAAACCCCACGGACTCTCACTTCAGTGTGAGCATAACAGAGCTGGCTGGTTTTAGACAATCTCATACTTCCAGCAACAAGACAAAGGAAGTGACTCAGCCTAAACCCCCAAGGCAAGGCAATGGGGCGGAAACAAACTCCACCTCAGGCAGCTTCAGTGCACATTTCCTTAAGACATCAGCCCTGTTTCCCTTCACTGTCCTAGGTTATTTCTGTGGTGATTCTGTTTTGTTATTTTAAAATGATGCATAGGCGATGAGAACTTTTCAAACAGAGATAATCTCCATCAAATCATACTAATGCATAAAATACATGACCTCCATTTGTGTTGCAATAAAATTTCATACTAAAAAAATTTTTGCCATTTTAGGCATTATATTCAAAACATCCAAAGGATAGACCGGCATATTAAAGAAAAACCTATAACCCTAATATGGGAAATAATTATACTCTATAAAGGTTTTATCTAAATCATGGTCTTGCATTCAGCCAGCCACTTGCTTTGCCTGGTTAAGGGAAATTTCCTCTTCCTCTCTCTCCACTCTTCAGTCTGCTCAAACAAACTTCTCTTTTCTCTTATCACTACTGAACATCTAAGTTCCAGGTGTCAGATGGATCTTGGCTGAAAGCAGAGAATATCAGAAAGTTTACCTGTGTTTTATTGACTATGCCAAGGCATTCAACTGTGTGGATCATAAAAAATGATGAGTAACATTATAAAAAACAGGAATTGCAGAACATTTAATTGTGCACGTGTAGATCAAGAAGCAGTCACCCAAACAGAACAAGGAGCTACTGTATGGTTTAAAATCAAGGAAGGTGTGTGTCAGGATTTTCTCTGTTCACTACAGATAACCCAAGAAACAGCACTTGAAGAACACAGCATCAGGATAGGTGGGAGACTCATCAACAGCCAGGAGTATGCAGATGACACAAGCTTGCTGGCTGAAAGCCAAGAGGACTTGGAGCACATGCTGATGAAGATGGGGTGCAGCTTTCATTATGGATCAATGTCAACATCTAAAAAACATCCTGACAATAATTAAGCAACATCATGGTAACTACAGAAAAGACTCAATTTGTCAAGGACTTAACTTTTCTTGAAGCAGTAATCAATGCCATGGAAGAAACACTCAAAAACGTAAACATACTACATTGGGCAAATATGCTACAAAGGACCTTTTTAAAGTGTTAAGCAAAGATGTCACTTTGAAGATTAAGGTGCACCTGACCCAAGCCAGGGTATTTTTAATCCCTCATTCACTCACACCAAAAGGTAGATAATGCATAAGAATAAACTTTAATGAAAAAGTTAGATAATGAATAAGATAATAAACAAGAACAGGTGTATTTGAATTATGATGTTGGCAAGTAGTATTAAATATACCATTAGCTGTGCGGCAATGAAGGAGTGAAAGCCCAGAATCCCTGTGAATGTTCATTGAAACTAATAAAAAAAAATTTAAAAAAATGAATATACCATTAGCTTCCACAAGAAGGAAAAAATTATCAGAGAAGTATAGTCAAAACACCTCTCAGAAGTTAGGGTGGTTAAGACTTCATTTCACAGATTTTGAGCATGTTATCAGAACAGGCTAGTCCAGGGAGAAGGACATCATGCTGGCTAAAGCAGATATGGATCATACCAAATTACGGATCACACTATGGAAGAAACAGGAATTCCAGGACATTTCATTGTGAGCGTGCAGACCTGTGCATAGGTTAAGAAGCAGTTGTTCCAACAGGACAAGAGGATCCTGTGTGCTAAGAAGACCCTCCGCGAGAAAGGCAGACGTGGTGGCTGTGACAAAGGGCTCACACAGAGTGGTGACTGTGCAGGTGGCCCAGAGCCAGCAGCATTTGGTCCTACTGAATGCAGGGCCACTCTGAGTTGGAACAGGCTCAGGGACACCTAACAACAGCAAAGGGCTCCAAAAAGGAAAATAAAAGTTCATGTGCAATCTGTGAGACGGTATGGAACTATGAACACATGAAAGGGCTCGGGCACTGCTAGGTCAAGACCATAGCAAAAACTTTGAAACTTCAATGTTGCAAAGCATGTGGAAAAGCATGTTCTCCAAACAGAGCTTCTTGTCTACAGCAAAAGAACCTAATTTCAAGCATCCGTGACAATGAAAATGCAGGCTCCTGTCCACCTGGATTTCCCTGTGATACATTTATCCTGTTTCCAAAACTGCACAGAAACTCTGCACTATTGTTTAAGAATGCATTATTTGGCATGGTCTATCAGGAACAGATCTTTTAAACATTCAAGTAACATTTTCCACCAAAAGCCCCTTTTATTGTTTTTATGTGCCGTTGAGTTGTCTGAGACTAATAGCGACTCAATGTGCAACAGCCCTACACCCTTCTCTATCCTGTGCCAATCTTACTCTGACACATCCACTCCCACTACCCCAGTCACTGAATTAATGCATGTCATTGAAGGTCGTCCTCTCTTGCGCTGTCCCTCCACCCTCTCAGGCATGAGGACCCTCTCCAAGGACTGGTAACCTACTTGCAACATGTCCAAAGTCAGTCAGATGCTTCAGAATCCTTCCAAGGAACAGACCAGTCTCACCCTCTCCAGGGTGAACCTGTTTGTTCTCCTAGCAGTCCATGGTATATTAAAAACTCTTCTCCAGCACCACAGCTCAAAGGCATCAACTCTCCTTCTATCATCCTTAGTCATTGTCCAGCTCTCTGAAGCATAGCAAATAATTGCAGACTATGGCCTGGATCAGGCGCACCTTAGTCACCAGACTGATATCATTGCTTTTCAGTACTTCGGAGAGGTCTCTGACAGCTGACTTTCCCCATGCAATTCATCTTTTGGTTTCCTGGCTGCTGGTACCAAGAATGTTGAATTGTGGGGCCAAGCAAACTGAAGCTGTCAACAATCTCAATCTCTTCACCATCTATCATGATGCTGCCAATTGGCCCAGTGGTGAGAATCTTTGTTTTCTTTGTGTTGAGCTTCAATCCATATTGAAGGCTGCAGTCCTTGACCTTCAGCAAGCGCTTCAGGTCCTCCTCAGTTTCAGTAAGTAGGGTTGTGTCATCTGCTTAATGCAGGTTTTAGTCATGTTATTACAAGAGGCCAGTCCCTGGAGAAGGACATTGTGTTTGAGAAGTAGAAGGCTGATGAAAAAGACCTTGAAGGAGGTGGGCTGGCACAGTGACTGTGACCTTGAGCTGGTGAGGTTGGCACAGGACTGGACAGGGCTCTATCATGTTACACACAAGGACACTGTGGGCTGGAGAGGACTCAAATGCAACTAACAACAACAACAACGACAAGAGTTCTGCTCAAGGGATAAATCATGAGAAAGGAAGACAAATTATCTCCTCTCTCACCATATGCTGGAAGCAGGAGTGACAGTCACTTCCTAACATGCCCCTGGAAACTCCATGAACTTCGATAAACGACAAGTTATAGAAAGGCTTCAGGTTTTTGTTCACAGGGTCGCTATGAGTCGTGCTTGACTTGACAGCAATCAACGACGTCACTATATGACAAGTTATTTGGCATACTATTTCTGACATGTTCCAGCTGTCACGTGTAATGAAAGCACACTTTTAAAAATTTATTTTATTTTATGGTGTGTACCGTCAAATTGGATCTGACTGGTACAGGAGGCGATTTTTCCTCCTTCAGCAGAGCATCTGGTGGATTTGAACAGTGCACCTCTGGGATTGCAGTGCAGTTTCCTGCCACTAGGCCACCAGAGCTCGCCGAAAGCACCCTCTTTCCCCCCTCCCCCCTTAAACTACGGTGATGTTTCTTAAAAAAGACCAGCTTGATTTCTAAAAGTATTATATTTTAGGGCATTATTTTTATCGTAGGCGTACGCAATGAGGGTTGCAGAGTGGATTATATTTGGGGGTAGGGGGTGGGGTTTGGGGAGGTGGGAGGGGTTTGTGCGGAGAGAAGGGTGCAAAAATGAATGAATGGAATTCCAAAATCTCTGTAGATGTTCATTGAAATGAAAAATAAACTAAATTACAAAAAAAAAAAAAAAAGACCAGCTTGGTTTTGAAGCTGTGATTTTCAGCGGTGCACGTGAATAATTAATTCTAAACCTTGCAGAATGAAGAATACTGTTAAGCATTTCGTCTTTTCCAACATTTTTATTTACTACCCAAAACATCAACATCGGTCACCATAAATAATACTTGGCAGTGACAAATTTGGCACCACAGTCAAGGATAAAAAGAAACATATTTTAAATATTTATTCTGTCAATAGGATGTTCCTTTGTCCCACACCCCACCGCCTTAAGCCTTCTGAGTGCAGGGTTATCTGAAAATGAGAGTTTTGTCCTCTGGAATGCCATATTTTCCTTTGTGTTCCTCAAATAACTTCCTGAGCTCTTCCAAGTAAGTCTGATGCAGCTCCTCAACCTGCTCTGGGGTTGGCTGCAGAGTTTTCTCGACATGGATGGGGCGGCCAACTGCAAAAATAGAGAATGCATCATACGTGAGAAACCCCAGCCACTCCACCACACAGCGTGTCCCTGCTGGGCAGCTCCGGAAAGATCTGCCAATCAGAAGCCACGCAGGTCTGTCCATTCCCACCCCTTCTGCATTTTACTGGCTGCCTGCAGTGGTCACCCCACATCCCAACTTGTAACAAGAAAAGAATTTTCCTTCTCAGCAGACACAGGGCTGTCGGTACCCAGGCGGTTTTGACTTTTGAGTCAAACAAGCTACTGTGCTGACTGCAGCTGCGAGGTATGTGGACATAGCTGGGCGTTCACGTCACCAGCAAGCTCCCTTGGTACAGCTGACAGCCAGACCACAGTGCCCTATTATTACCGACCATGAAATCCTGGAATCGTGAGGCACCACGCCTCCTCTCCGACTCTTCCTAAGCCTTTCTAAGCGGTACAATAAGTGTGTACGCGTGTGCCTTTATAGCTAAGGATCTGGACAAGAGACAGATATTCTTGAGGATTCCACTGTCATTGTCAAACAGCAAAAGTCAAAGAAAAGCCTCAGTTCTCCTGACTTACCCATAAACCATGAGGCCCTCCTTAGATCCTAGCAGCAATTTTTTTAAAGGAAATTTTATTTTTGCTGCCGTTGAGAACAGGCAGAACAAAACACGCTAATGCCCCTGTTTCCAGATGAACAATTTAGTACTTGCTCTCATTACATTCTTAAATTGTGCCTTGCATTTGTAAATCATCTTTTTTGACATCTTCCCTCATTACCCTAAACACATTGCCTCCTAAGAATGCTAGCTCATCTGTAAAGGCAGTAATTTTTAGATTAAATAATATATATATTGTTGTTGTTGCTGTTATGTGCCGTTGAGTCGTTTGCGACTCATAGTGGCCCTATGTACAACAGCCCTAAACTCTGCTCTGTTCTGTGCCAATCGCACTGTCTCCAATACACCCATCCCGATTACCCCAGTCACTGAATCAAACACACACACACACACACACACACACACACACACACACGTATATATGTATATATACACATATATGTATATATATACACATATGTATGTGTATGTATATATACATACATATATATGTGTGTGTGTATATATATATCTGGTAGCCTAGTGGCAAGAAGCTGTGCTGCAAACCCAAAGGCACAAGGTTTAAGGCTACCAGCTGCTTGTGGGAGAAGGATGGGCAGTGCAGTCTCCTCCTGTGCAATTAACTGCCTCTAAACCCCACCCCCAGGGGCAGCACTGGGTCAGTTTCAACTCTATAGTACAGACCAATAACAATACATCTATATACTTATGTATATACACATATGTACACATTTAAAGTGAAAGCTGGTACACAGGTATCTATATACCAAAACCAAATCAAGCCCACTGCCATCAAGTCGATTCTAACCAGAGTGACCCTCCCTTGCGTTTCTAAAGCTGTGAATCTTTTTGGAAGAGGATTCCCTTCCCATCTCCCTCGAGGGTGGCTGGCTGATTAAAACTGCTGATCTTTCAATTCATTGCCCGACATGTAACACATCACCACAAGGTTCCTATTTATATTGACCAATGACTACAAATAGATTTAAGTAGGGGGCAAAAGTTATAGATTTGATGCAGTAAAATTTTACTGATGGGGGAAAAAACAAAGACCCTCCTTCGACATTTATATATAAGCATTTAGTGCACAGACCACAAGCTGTAGGGAAAGCCAGCAAATTGATATAACAGTGAAAGGAGGCTGGCCGGGGCAGCTTTCACTTTAAATGTAATACAGGAATTTTCTACAGGGAAAGCACAACTTGTCTTTTACCTCTATGAATACAAATCCAATTAATAAAGCAAACTCATCAAAGCAACTTTGGTAACCTCCATATGTATCTGAAGTGACATTTAACATAATAAACAACTTTTATTTCGCTTGTCTCTGATGTGTAGTGGTTACAAGGTGGATTTGGCTTTACAGCATCTGCTCTCCTGGTGCTCTCTGCTATGCTGCCCCCTGCTGGTCTGCTGCTGCCACTGAACACCAAGCATTAAAGACAAAAAACTCCCAAACTCTGCTTTTGCAGAACTCAAATTAGAGCTGACCCTCTAGGGAGTTTCCAGAGGTTGCAAATCGCACTGCAGGAGACTGTCCATCTTTCGCCCGCTGAGCTGCTAGTGGATTTGAACCACCAGAAAGGTGCCCCATTGGTTAGCAGCACCACTTTCTACAGACCAGAGCTCCCTTGAAAAACACATTGTCACTGTGTTACCATCGACTTGGAACCGATCCATAGCGGACCCTTCTCCAAGGGTTTTCAGAGGCCATAAAAACTCGGGAGGAGAGTGCCTATCCTTCTCTTGCAGAGCAGCTGGTGGATTCAAACTGCTCAACTTTGAGTGGACAGCACAATTCCTTACCACTAGGCCACCAGAGGCCTTTGAAAAGAGATAGGATGGTCGGTAATCTGCTCCATAGGAAACTGCTTCTTAGATGAGCTTGAGCGTGAAAGCAAGTGTGGCTGCAGGAGAAAGAGTGGATCCTTTGGCCTATCCTGAGTCACCCCATGCTATCCACAAGGCCCAGAGAAAACTTGGCAAATGTTAAGTCTCAGGGAAGGAAGAAAAGGACAAATGCCATCAACATAAGAAGGCAAGATATAGGGGAGCTCTGGTGGCCTAGTGGCAAGAAGTTGTACTGCAATCCTAGAGGTACACGGTTCGAATCCAGCAGAGCAATCTCCTCCTGTACCAGTTAGATCCGATTTGATTGTACACACACACACACACAAAATAATAATTTAAAAAAAAAAGCAAGATGCCAGAAAGATAATCTCTCCTCTCTTTCTCTCTCTCTCTCTCTCTCACACACACACACACACACACACACCCCAGATTGATGAGTTTGTAACTAGATACAACCTCAGGAAGCTCCTTTCATAATTTAGATGTCTAATTTATATATAATGGGCATCAATCCTCTGTAATTAAAAACAAATAGAAACATAACCATCTTATCAGTGGCGGCAGTATGGACTAGGACAGGCTGAGGTGGTTATGGGGCCCTAGGAACTGGCACAGTGGGAAAGCTCCAGTCTAGATGAGCTCTAGTCTTTGAGCCACCAGAATTCTTGATCATGTTCTACTTGGTCTTCCTGACGCACCCTGTGCAATTTTCTATTCAGCTCTTGTACTTTGTCGTTTCTTCCATTCCCTCATGAGGAAAAGCAGTAAAGTAAGGGAGGACATCAGGGGCGTTGTAGATGAAGGAAAGGTCATTAAGAAAGCAGGAAAGAAAGGACAAATAATGTCAGAAAAGACTGAAGCCTGCCCTAGAATGCAGAGGCACTAATGCGAACAGTTCTGTACTGAGTCCCTGCAAATCAGGCCCATTCTGACAAGGATCTGCAAAGCTATAGGAACCTAGAATCCATGCTTTTCTCAAAATGTTGTTTGGGGTTTTTTGGGGGGTTGTGGTTTGGTTTTTACTCTGAAGAAGGGGGGGAAATGCTTACCACCTAAGACTAGCTCAATGGCAAGCTGCTACAGAATTTTTATAGCAGAAAAGGGTAAAGAGCGTCATCACGCTGCTCTTGGAAAGAGCCCTTCCTGCCCTGGAAACATTTGCCGACGCCCACAGGCCATGGCAGAGCCGCCCTCAGCTTCTGTTGATGCTTGCTGCTTTTGATGGCTGGCCCTTTCATTGGTTATATCTGCAAGGTCCACAGGACAATTCCATCTCCTTGTGCACTCTTCCTTACACAGCAGGCTGTCTCATTTCTATTTTGGTGTCCTGTATTCAGGGGCTCTGGTGGTGCTGTGGTTACAGCACTTGCTGCTAACAAAAAGGCTGGCAATTCAGACCCACTAGTTGCTGCGGTGGGAGCTCTTGTGGCCTAAGGATAAAGAGCTGCGTAATATACCTACTTCCAACACTGGTAAGTTATTTCACTCGTGCGTATGAGTTGTCTTTTAGACTTTTAGCTCCTAAAATTGTCATTACTGTGTTGGGGGAACTCTGGTGGCTTAATGGTAAAGAATTGTGCTGTGAATGCCAAGATAGGTGGTTCAAATCCACCAGCTGCTCTATAACATCTCCCACTTTCCTTTATTGATCTCCAAAATACCAACTACAGTACTTGGCACATAATAATTACTACTGTTCATAACACAAGTGGCCATCTTCTTTGGAAAAATATGGCTGTAAAGATAACTTCTCAATATTCCTATTGCAGTAAGTAATGAAGTCTGCTAACATTCCAGACGAGTTAAAGACAGCACTGGGGGAAAAGCATCAAATGACTATGTGTGAAATTCAAAGTTCTTATAGCCTGGCAGGGGTCAAATTCTATTCTAATAAAGCAGACCTTAAAAATTGAAATACAGATATATGTATAGAACATATATATAAAGCCCTCCAGGGACTCAGTCTTCAGGGAATCTCACTGTTAACCTAAAGGCAGCCAGTTTGAATCCAGCAGAAGCTCTGCAGGAGAAAGACAGGAATCTCCACTCGTGTGATATGGAGCCTCTGACAACGTGCCAGAAAGTCAGCTATGAATTAGCTCTGACTTGACAGCAAGGAGTTTTATACACACATATCCCAGACTTCACTCACTGCAATTGAGGTGATATCACTTGCTGGCGACATTCCATTGGCTTCTGAAGCTTTTAGACCTTTTATGGGAAGACAAAGTGCCTTCCTCCTGCAGAGTGGATGATGGGAGTTGAACTAACTCTTTTGTTCACAGCCTAACACTTTACGCACTGCACCAACCAGGGCTCCGTTCACACACACACACATACAAACACAAACATATCTCTTTCATTGCCGTTGATTCGCCCCCAGTCATAGGTGGCTCTTCAGTGGGTTTCCAAGGATATAAGTTACACAAGAGGAGACAGCCTATCTTTTTTCCCTTGGAGCAGCTTTGATAAATGTGAACTTCAGAGAAGCTGGCCTTTGGGTTAGGAGCCAAACTCTCTACAGACTATGCCACCCAAGCTCCAAGCATACATATGCATCATTAGAACTTATATATGCAAAGAAACTAAAACCAATACTCGAATTTCATTTAACGGGCTACATATGGGGAAAACATTACTTCCAGTTTGACATAAAGCATATAAAGCCCAAACCCACTGTTAGCAAGTTCGTTTAGTCGACTCAGAGTGATCCTCCATCAGGTTTTCAATCTTTTCGGGAGGATTTCAATCTTTTCAGGAGCCTCTGCTGTGTTCAAACCACCAATAGGCTGTGGACAGCCTGACAAGCTGCGCACTGCGCCACCACGGCTTCCCTAAAGGTGTGTCTCATTGACACTCCCTCCTTCCCAGCCTAGGAGACCCCTTCAGACTGCTCAGTCCTCTTTAACAGGTCTGTCATTCTTCTCCACCTTCATTTCCCAAACAATATTTGTCTATATTAGACTACATGTAAATATGGCTAGTTTGCAAATGAATAGTTACGAAAAAGCTCTTTTGAAACTGATGCCTAAGTGACTTGAACACATCTATTCTACAGAATTTTCATCTGTGATATAACTCATCTATCAAAGAAATTCTGTGCTACAAACTGCTGGTATAAAAAAGTAATCAATATACAGTTCGAATCCACCAGATGCTCTGCTGGAGAAGGAGGGACAATCTCTTCTGGTATCAGTCAGATCTGATTTGACGGTACACACACACAAAATAGAATAAAAAACAGTTTTAAAGTAATCAACAGAGCACACAAAGTTCATTAGAGGCAATTTGAAACTCGGGTTTGAAAATTGGAGTCTAGTTCAGAAGCCGTATTCTCAAAAGTAGTTTGACTCCCATTCAAGTGGGAAATGCAGTTGTTTCCTAAATAAAAGGCACACACACTCTAACTGAAGCTCCAATAGCATCTACAGGATTCTTGTTTTAAGAGGTTCTTACCAAAGTCACTTTTCTATTGGCATTTCAGTCGGTAACCGCAAACATCACCTGGCTGATCAGTAAGATCTTCCTTGTACCGATGTTAACTAGCCTCTGATCTGCAGTGTACGTACCTACAGTGTGGACAGGTTTCCGGTAGGGCAGGAAGCCGAAACTGTACTGGAAAATTCCTCGGCCATGGAAGAGAGGCAGCGCAAAGCCCATGACCTTCTGTAGGTTATCCTGCAGCTTTCGAAGCCACGAGCCTTTAGGGTTGTCCACTTGTTTAAAGAGGTCATTTTCTCCAAAAGAAAACACTGGGACCAAGCTGGCACTGCGGATAAACCAGGGAGAAGCAGGAGCATTTGAAATAAGAAAGATTTCACTGTCTGTCCAGCTCACTTTCCCAACTTTTTAGTTTCCGTCAAGTCAATATTGACTCAGAGTGACCCTTTGTGTCACAGTAAAACTGTGATATGTAGGTTTACAAGGGCTGATTTTTCTTTTTCTAACACTGTGACACTGATGTGTCAAGTGCAATAATTGTTATCCATGGTGGACAGTGTTTGGTGGGGCTCCTGGATTAAAACAAGCTTGGAAGCAGGAGTGACATCCACTTCCGAAATCTCTTGCCTCCGGAAACTCTATGAACTTGGAAAAAGGATGAAAAATTACACACGTTTTCAGGTCTTTCGTTCATAGGGTGGCTATGAGTCGTCTATGACTCAACAGCACTTAACATATATATTGATACAGGCAAGTCGGCTGTCATGGACGTCTCCAAATTACTGAGGAGCAATGGTGTCAATATGAATATTGAGGTGTGCCTGATTCAGATCATGGTCTTTTCTATCACTTGCTGTGTGTCTGAGAGCTGGACCATGAGTAAGGACGACAGGAGAAGAATCAATGCTTATGAGTTGTGGTGTTGGAGTACAGAATATCCCACGGACTGCCAACAGAATAGATAGGTCTTGGGGAAAGTGCAGCCGGAGTGCTCCTTGGAGGCAAGGATGGTGAAGCTTTGTCTCACATACTTCAGGCACATTGCTGGGAGACGATGTTCCTTGGAGAGGGACATTATGTTTGGAAAGGTGGGGAGTCAGAGAAAAAGACCCTCAGTGAGATGGATTGATATGGTGACTGCAGCAATGGGTGTGAGTAGGTGAGAGATGATGTGGATGGCACAGGACAGGGTTCTTTTGTTGTAGGGTCATAATGAGTCATACTTGACTTGAAAGCACCAGTAGAGGTAATCTGTTCACAATATATTTATATAAACTACTCAAAAACTCATTGCCACTGAGTTTAAACTAACTCATAGCAGAGGGCCCTCCAGCGGGTTTTCAGAGGCTGCTGATCACATGGAAGGTGAGAGACCATATTTCTCCCAAGGGGCCAAGGAATGAACTAAAAGCCACCTACCCGTGGGTCAAAGCCATCTTAATAAACCCCTTCCGCTCGCGAATGAACAGAGTGCAGCTGCCAGGGTGCGCGTCCAGCGCCTCTTTGGCCCCTCCGAGGACAATGATAGAGATGTTTCCTCCTTCTTCTCTGCTCAGCACGTGGGACACACTTCTCTTGGACACTGAGACATGCCCTTGGTGAAGAAAACAAAAGTCAAAAACAAAATTACATTTTCTTTCATCACATAATGTCCTAGGGAAATCAGCAAGCATTCAAGAACATTTCCTACGCTGCTCCCATTTGGAGCATTTTGTTAAGCTGCTAACCTTTATGTAGTCCTATTCTTGATACACTTGCTGCAGAAGATAAGGACTGCAGCCTTCACTATCTATTACATCTCACATCAAGAAAACGAAGGTCCTCGCCAAAGGACCAACTTTATGATAGATAAAGAACTGAGGTTGTGCTTGGATCAACAATCAAGACACTTGGAACCAGCAGTCAGGAAATTAGGAGACGTATTGCATGGGGCAGCTTTGCTGTCAGGGACTTCTCAAAAATGCTGAAGAGCAATGATCTCAGTTTGAAGACTAAGGTGAGCCGGATATAGCTCATGGTCTTCTCCATCATCTGTCATGCATCAGAGAGGTGGACAATGAGTAAGGATAACAGAAGAATTGATGCTTTCTAGTTGTATTGCTAGAGAAGAGTACTGAACATCCCATGAACTGCCTAAAGTACGAACAGATCTGTCTGCGGAAAGTGTAGTCAGAGTGCTTTTGAGGCAAAAAGGGTGGCCCTTTGTCTTTCATACTTTACACATATAGCTAGTCGAGGCAATTCCTTAGAAAGGAACACCATGGCGAGCTCTGGTAGCCAAGTGGCAAGAAGCTGCACTGCAATCCCAGAGGTGAGCGGTTCGAATCCACCAGATGCTCTGCTGGAGAAGGAGAAACAATCTCCTCCTGTACCAGTCAGATCCGATTTGACGGTACACACATAAATAACAAAAATAAAAATAAAGAAAGGAACACCATACTTCGAAAGATGGGAAGATCAGTGAAGAAGACGACCCTCAATGAGATGGATTGACACAGTGACTTCAGTAATAGGCTCTAGTGTGTCAGAGATTATGAGGGTGGCTGGCACAGGATAGGAAAATCAGATCTGCTGTTCATGAGGTCATTATGAGTTGTACTCGATTTGATGCCACCTAACAACAACAACATTGGTACTGTGTTCTATTAATAAGATCTAACAATGATCAGGGTGTGTCATCTGGATAACGCAGATTGTTAATAGATCTTCCTCCGATCCTAATGCCACACTTCTCCTCATAGAGCCCAGCCTCTCGGATAGTCTTATGCATACAGGTTGAAAAGGTATGGAGATAGGACACACCCCCGGTATACACCTTTCCCAATTTTGAACCATGTAGTGTTTCCCTGCTCTGTTCTGACAACAGCCTCTTGGTCCAAGTATAGGTTTCACACTAGAATGATCAAGTGTTCTGGCATTCCCATTCTTAGAGTCAGCCAGTTTGTTATGATCCACACAGGCAAACGCCTTTGCATAATCAATGAAACACATATACTACATTCTTCTAGTATTCCCTGCTTTCAGCTAAGATCCATCTAACATCAGCTACAATATCACTAGCAGATGACACAACCCTGCTTGCTGAAACTGAGGAGGACCTGAAACGTTTGCTGCAGAGGGCCAAGGACTGCAGCCTTTAGTATGTATTGAGGCTCAATGTCAAGAAGACAAAGATTCTCACCACTGGACCAACTGGCAGCATCGGGATGGATGGTGAAGAGGTTGAAATGGTTAACAACTTGAGTCTGCTTAGCTCCACAGTCACTCTTGGCACCAGTAGCCAGGAAATAAAAAAACTTAAGTCTGCTGTTAGGGACCTCGAGTCCAGGGTACTGAAGAGCAATGGTGTCACGTCTGATACAGGCCATGGTTTTTGCAATCACTTGTTATGCATCAGAGAGTTGGACAATGACTAGGAAGGATAGGAGAATTGATGCCTTTGAGCTGTGGTGCTGGAGAAGAGTATTGAGAGTGCCAGGGACTGCCAAGAAAAACAGATTCATCCTGGAGAGGGTTAAACCTGGCTACTCGTTGGAGGCAAGGATTCTGGGGCTTCATCTGACATATTTTGGACATATTGTAAGGAGAGACAGGTCTTTAGAGAGGGACATCATGCTAGGCAGAGTGGAGGGACAGTGCAGGAGGGGAAGACCCTCCATGAGGTGGATTGATTCAGTGACTGGGGTAATCGGGATGGGTGTGTCAGAGGCAATGAGATTGGCACAGGATAGAGCAGGGTTTAGGGCTGTTGTACATAGGGTCGCTATGAGTCGCAAACGACTCGGCGGCACACAACAACAACAAGCAGGGACTCTCCCTTAGCAGTAAGGTGTTGTCCTGCTAACCCAAAGGTAGTTCAAAGCCACCAGCTGCTCTGTGGTACAAGAGTGGACGACCTCCTCCTGTGCAATTAACAGCCTCAGAAAACCCAGCAGAAGGTCAGCTATGGGTTGGTTCCAACTCAGTGGCACACAACAACAACAACAACTATGTTTGGTAGAATCCCTTTACTTCAGAATCAACTCATTAGCACATGATACTACAAACACATTTTCTGTGCTTTGGGGAAATTTGACATTTTTTTTCTTTCAAAAATTGCAAATCCAATTCCTGCAAAATAGGAAGAATCTCCACGCCCCCAACCCACCCTCCCCACCCCACCTGGGGGGGAAGGTGAGGAGTAGCCCAACCGCAGATGAAACACCAGAGGTGGACAAGGACCCATGGCTTGGCCCAAAGTGGCTGTACAGTCATCTGGGTTTGGGGGAGACATGCTGAGTGCCCAGTCACCCCAGACTACTAGGGTCCCCTGCCTTCACTCACCACTGCCCATCACGTATTCTCGGAAGAAAGGACATCGGAACCAAAATGGAAGCACATGAAGGTACGCCGTTAAGCCAGGAAACAGCTTGCTGAAGTCCGAATGGTTTGTACTAAAGTTCCCAAAGGCTCCAACCACCATCACTCCATGTGGGTGAAATCCAAATATGTAGTTGCGACTTGGATCCAAATCGTGCGTTTTGATGAGCTACAACAGGTTTACATTGAGATTTAAAAAAAAGAAATAGTGTCCCCTTCATTAGTTTCCAAAAGGAAATAAAACTCCCCAAACCCACTGTAACTGAGTCAACTGCATCTCCTGCCAGCCCGTGTGACAGGGCAGATGGCCTCACGGGGTTTCTAACGCCGTCAGTGTTTATGGGATCAGATTGTCACATTTTTCTCCAGGGGATCAGCTGGGGGGTTCAAACTGCAATCTCCAGGTTAACAGCCTGCTCTGTAACCTCTGCGCCCCTAAAGCTTCCATGTAAACAAACTCAGCTCCACTCAACACATGGGCAACCAGGTGGACTCAGCCCATAGCCGAGCCGCCACTGGCTTTGCAAGGTAGAAACCGCTTAACTGGGAGAAGATTGCCCATCGATCCCCCTTGAAATGTGAAACAAGGAGGCCCATAATGAGTTCTGTGTCAAGAGGAAACAGAGCAGGGAGCTTCCTTTCTCTGGGTTGAAGATGTTCTCAAACATCTAAACTATCTCCTGTGTCCAGAGCCCTCCACAGAGAGACTCCTCCGTTACTTAACGTTGAGTTCTCTTAGCAACATGAGCCAGCTTCAGGCTTTCTCCCTTTGAGGTGGAAGAAGTTGGAAATATACGTGAGGAAAACAAATGCCCGCTCTCCTCCAGTTCTGAGAAATGCCATATGAAACAGTGCTACTCACGTGGACTGGGAAATAGTCCCTAAAGTGCTTCCACACAGTCCAGCTTCGGCCCCACTGGCTCCTCCTGCCGCCTTTCTCCGGGGTCCGCCAGTCAAAGTAAAGCCACACCAGGTAAGGGATGTAAATGAACCAATAGTTGTATATGACCAGCAGCAGAAAGATTCCCACGCACACCGGCGCTGTAACGAAGCACAAGCACCCAGGGGGTCAGAGGCAGGTGCTACCTGCGCCTAGTTTGTTTTTTTGTTGTTTTTTAAAAATTTATTTTAGTTTGTTTATTTTCATTTCAATGAACATCTACAGAGATTTTGGAATTCCATTCATTCATTGTTGCACTCTTCTCCCCTCACAAACCACCCCCCTCCCCGTTTGCTCCTCTCCTTGAAAAGCAAAATAAAAACTCCCTCATTGGTACACACCCCCCCGCACCTCCCCAAACTCTGCCTAGTTTTGTACAATCAGGAGCTCATGGTTGGGTGAGGTCCAAGGACCAGCTACCGCCAGCCACGCTTCAGGTCAAGTGAGGTCATATAACAAAAAGGGCGCTGTGCGGACGTTGTCCACTGGAAGGGTCGGACTCAAGGACAGTGTTGTCATTGTGTACTGCTGAGTCAGAATTGACCCATAGCTGACCCTCTGATGGGTTTTCAGAGGCAGTTAATCGCATGGGAGGAGATTGACCTGGTGGCCTTGAACCGTGTGCCTTCAGGATTGCAGCACAGCTTCTTACCACTAGGCCACAAGAGCTCCCTGTGACAGTAGTAGTAGTAGTAGTAGTAGTAGCACAGTAGTAGGAGCAGCAGGAATAGTAGTAGTATTGTTGTAGTAGTTGTAGTAGTAGTATTGTTGTAGTAGTTGTAGTAGTATTGTAGCAGTAGTGTAGTAGTATAGTAGTAGTAGTAGTATTGTTGCAGTAGTATAATAGTAGTAGTGTAGTAGTGGTAGTATAGTAGAAGTAGTAGTGAAGTTGTAGAGGAGTAGTAGTGGTGGTGGTGGTGTAGTGTAATAGTAGTAGTGTAGTAGTAGTAGTATAGTAGTAGTGGTGGTGGTGGTAGTGGAGGAGTAGAAGAGTAGTATAGTATAGTATAGTATAGTATAGTATAGTATAGTATAGTAGCAATGTGGTAGTAAAGAAGGAGGAGGAGGAGGAGGAGTAAAAATAAGAGAACTCTCATGGCCTAATGTGTAAAGAGTAATTATACAAACCCAAAGGCTAGCAGTTCAAATCCATTAGTTGTTCTTCTAGAGAAAAAGACAGGCAATTCTCTCCTCTGCACTTTACAGCCTCCATAAACCTGCCGGAGGGCCGATCTGACTCCACTCCTGGCCAGGAGCAGTTGAGTTAAACGTCATACAGTATTATTAGATGCTCGTTATTACGTTCCAGCACTGTGTGCTCTATCTCAATACTCTCATCCACCACTCCTTACAGCCTGAGGACTGGAGGCTGATTCAGTGACACACTTTGCCTCCAGGCAGGAGACTGAATCCAAGTCTTGGCCAATGCTCTTCACCAGCAGCCACCAGCCACTTGTCAGTGGAAATTTAGGTGTCAACTTATGCTCAATCATGTCGATCACGTTTCAGCAGAGTGTGCATTTAAGGTAGGGTAGGAAGAAAGGCCTTGGGGTCTACTTATATACATTATCATTCAGTGAAAATACTATGGATCTCAATAGTTCAATCTACACAGCATCACAGGAGACATGGAAGCAGGCAGCATTTTGCTGTGTAATGCTGGTACAAGCAGGCATTCACGCAACCGCAGTTAACGACAGCTCTAAGCCAGCACTAAAACCACTGCTGTTAAGTCAGCCCTGACTCCTGGTGACCCTCTGTCAGGTTTCTAAAGCTGCACATCAGTCTTTCTTCCATGGAGCTGATAGGGTAGGGGAAAGGTGGGGCTTTGAGCTGCTGACCATTTGGTCATGAGAACATCACAAGAACTCAGCAGATAATAACTTGGCTGTTAAACACCATCAAGTTGACTACAACTCATCGTGACCCTTTGAACCAAAGATAAAAATCTATGAATAACCAGATGCTGCACCATGTCCACAATCTTGTCATGGTCAAGCTCATTGCGGTTACCACTGTGTCAATCCATAACGGGTAGCTGAAGAGGTTTTCTTTTCATTTTGAGCCATGCTACACCAGCAACAGGAAGTCCTTCATTGAAAGAAATCAAAGTTATTAACAACTTCACCTTGCTTGACTCCACGGCCAGCAGTCAGGAAATTAAAAGATGTGCTGCACTGGGAAAAATCTGGTCAGGGATTTCTTCAGAGTTCTGAGAAGCAACAATGTCAGTCTAGAGACTAAGGTGTACCTGAGCCAGGCCATGGTCTTTGCAATTACTTGCTATGCATCAGAGAGCTGGACAATGACATGGGATGAAAGAACTGATGCCTTTGAGTTGTGGTGCTGGAGAAAAAGTCTTGAACATACCCATGGACTGTCAAGAAACAAACTTGTCCGTCTTGGAGAAGGTGCACCCAAGTTTCTTCCTGGAGGCTAGAACTTTGAAGCTCTGACTCACATACTTTGGGCATGTGGCCAGAAGGGACTGGTCCATGGAGTAGGACAGCATGCTAGGTGGTGGGACAGTGCAGGTGATGAAGATCCCAGATGAGATGGATTGACACAGCAACCGGAGCAATGGGAGTGGGTATGCCGGAGTCAGTGAGACTGGCTCAGGACAGGGCAGGGTTCAGAGCTACTGTATAGTGTCATATTGTCACAGGGGTTTCTTTCCCTTCATATATTTTACAATTTGTAACATATATTGCATCCAGTGTTGCAGCACACAATTTTCTGGTGTTACTAGTCTCAGATGTTCACTCTTGAATATTCAATGTTATGATTTATATAGTTAATGAGAGTAAAAGACAACAATAAATAGAAATAAAAACTAATCAGATATTCAGCTTATGTTAGAACTGATTTATACCAGGAGTTCTCAAATAGAACTCTTTAAATCAAGAGCTACCTGGGTTATCAAAAGAGAAGATTCTAATCTTAATCTCTTCTCCTGGTATTTTAGAAATTGGACAATGAATAAGGATGACAGAAGAACTGATGCCTTTGACTTGTGGTGCTCGTGAGAAGTACAGAATATCCCTCGGACTGCCAAAAGAAAAAACAAATCTGTGCTGAAGAATTGTCACTGAGTGCTTCTGGGAGGCAAGGGTGGTGGTGATAGGCTGTGTTTCATTCTGTTTGTACAGATGGTCACCATGAGCTGGAATTGACTTGGTGGCACCTAAAAACAACAAACTTTAGTGATAAGTGTGTTATTTCTGACTAAAGTATGTGTATGTGTGTGTTTCACCTTAAAAATACCAAATAGCATTTCAAGTAACATTTTGTTATTTCTTAGGGGAGCAATGGTGTCAATTTAAAGACTAAGGTGATCAAAACCATGATATAATTTTTCCAATTACTTACTATGTACATAAAAATTGCGCAGTGAAAACAAGGACGACAGAAGAATGCCTTTGAGTTGTGGTGCTGGAGAAGGGTGCTGAATGGACTACCAAAATGTCAAGGACACATCTAGAAAACGTGCAGCCAGCGTGCTCCATGGCGGCAAGAATAGTGAAGCTTCGTCTCGCATACTTTGGGCAAGTGAGACGAGGAGGGGCCAGTCCTGGAGTAAAGACATGCTCAGAAAAGCTGAGTGTCCGTGAAGAAGAGGAAGACCCTCGAGGAGATGGATTGACACAGTGACTGGAACAGTGGGCTTGGGGGTGTCAGAAATCATGAGGATGGTCCAGAATATGACAGAGCTCAGACCCACCATCCATGGGGTCCCTGTGAGTCAACAAGGATCCGGCAGCACCTAACAACAGTAATTCAAATATCCACACCTCGGACTCACATTCCTGGCAGCGGAGAAACAAATACGTTCTAGAAATTTTATTTTGAGATTTTAAGATATATGATGGTGGTGGTGGTGTGTGCCGTTGAGTCGCCAGTGACTCATAGTGACCCTGCCCTATCGTGAGCCAGTCTCCCTGACTCTGATACACCTAGTCTCATCATCCTGGATGTCGTGTCAATCCATCTCATCTGCACTGTCCCTCTGCCCTTCCCAGCATGATGTCCTTCTCCAAGGACCGGTCGGTCCCTCCTGGCCACATGCCCAAAGTATGTGAGATGAAGCTTCAAAATCCTAGCCTCCAAGGAGAAACTTGGTTTCACATTAATAAAATCTTTCATTACTATTGGTAGTAGCTGTTGCTTCAAATTTGATTATCTAGAAGAAAGGATTAAACATTTTCCTGCCTTTCCTATAAACACAGAATTCCGGAGTTCTCAAACTGCCCTAAATGATGAGGGTGGAGGGGAATTTTCCATACAGAAATTGCAGTAATAAATGATAGAGTAAGAAAAGTATCACTTTACTGAGTCTAATAAAATGATTATTAAAATGAGAGTGCTCTGGTGGCTTAGACATAAGGAGCTGCACTGCAACCCCAAAGGTATGTGGTTCGGGGCTATGAGCAGCTGTGGAGGAGAAGGGTGGGCAATCTCCTCCCAGGTGGTTAACTGCCTCTGAAAACCCGCCGGAGGTCAGCTATGGGTTGGTTCCTACTCTATGGCACACGATAACAACAACAGTAAAATTATTAAAATGAGGGCGCTCTGGTGGCTTAGTCATGAGGCGCTGCTCTACCATCTCAAAGACACTCGGTTAGAATCCACCAACTGGGTCAGGGGAGGAAAAGGACAGTCTCTTACTGAGCGCTTCACGGCCTCTAGAAACTCCAGCAGAGCAGCTAGGAGTTGGTTCCTACTCGCCAGTACACAACAACAATAAAATGATTCAGGATCTCTGGTGGTGCAGCTCATTACCTGCTTCGGTGATAAGGTCAGAGGTTTGAATCTACCAGCTGCTTTGAGGGAGAAAGGTGGACAGTCTCCTCCCAGGGAGATTTCTAACTCCTGAAGCCAATGGAGGGTCCCTGTGAGTCAGGCCGGTGTCAACAGCAGCCGGCTTGGTTTGGAGTTTTGCAATAACTTTGTTAGTCCAGATAAGATGTTGAATGGAGGTTTAAACCACTAGTTGAAAGGTCAAGAGGAAGTCATCCTGCTACAGATTAGTTGCTGGTTATGAGAAAAAGAATCCTAACTCCAGAACGAGACAGAAGGTGATCCGCACCAGGACTCAGTCTCAGACGCTAGCAACATGACGTGCATCCTGAGATAAACAATGGAAGCACACAGCAGTAAGTCAGCGAGTAAGAAACCTTGGGCAAAAAGGTCTACTCCAAATCCAATCAATGTCTTTACAACTCACTTTCACTTTAGAAGAAATCCAGGGGACACTTTAACACCATAAGGAAACAGATAAATGCAGAAGGTAAGCCAGGCCGGCTCCTTCAACAATTATAAGAAAACAGGATAAGCACTATTCAACATGAAAGGAGAATAAAAGCAAATGCTACATACAGGTTTAGATACAGGTTCATTGGTAAAACTGTGCCATCAAGTAGACTACAATTCATCGTGGCACCATGAACCGAGGGAAACTCTGCCCTATCTGGTACCATCCTCGGACTGTCATGCTGAAACTCACTGTTACAGATACTGTCAATCCCTCTCACGGAGGATCTTCCTTTCTTTTGCTGACCTTCACCTTTCCCCAGCATACCTACTTCCAAGGACTGGCCCTTCAGGCAACATACTCCAAGTATGTCAGGTGAAGTTTCACCACCTTTGCCTCACAGAAGCATCCTGGACATACTTCCAAGACAGACTGGTTTGTTAATTTGGTTTGTTGTTGTTGTTAGGTGCCACTGCATTGACTACAACTCACAGCGACCCTACTGCTTTTTGAATGACGTAATTCAAAGGCATTGATTGACTCTTCTGGGGCCTTTTACTCCTTGCCCCACTTTCACACGCAGACCTAGCAATTGGAAATACCACGGCTCTGGTCAACCTTTAATATCCTTGCTGTTCAGCACTTTGAAGAGGTTCTTGACAGCAGATTTGCCCAGTGCAGCATGTCTTTTGACCAAGAAAAAATAAATTATGAAGTCTTAATATGAACTTGGTTTGCAGGTTTTTAAGGAGTTAATTTTGTTAATTCCTTTGGTCATGGTACTGTAATTATGTACAAAACATTGTTTAAGAGTGCATACTGTGGAACACTGGAAGTATAGTGGTTAAAGACTTTGGTTGTTAACCCAGAGGTTAGTGGTTCAAATCTACCAGTCACTCAATGGGAGAAGGAAGTGCCAATCTGCTTCTGTAAAGATTTACAGCCTCAGAAACTCTGTAGGGTAGTTTGACTCAGTCCTACAGGGTCAACATGAGAAGGAAAAAAAGAATTTAGAAGAGTTCCCTCATCCATAAAAAGAATGCAGCAGTGACTCACGGGGCTGGTGTGAGGATTGTTTCGTCTTAAGTTGCACTGAGCTGACCTCAACTCAAGGTGACCCATACACAAGACTGGACTGCTGTGATCCATGTGGTTTCCACGGGCTGATTTTTCAGATGTGGATTGCCAGGCCTTTCTTCCTCATCTTAGCCTGGAAACTGCTCAAACCTGCATCAAACCAACACACCAGCCTCTGCTGACAGGCAGGTGGAGCCTGAATCAGGAGGGGTTATTAAGTGTATTTCTTTAGAATTGTGCCTATCACATACCAAGCCCTCAGTAAGTGTTATCTGCTATGTTCTCAGTGTCTCTTTGGTCCAGCTAAAATGGAATGGAATGTTAACAATCCTGCCTCACAGTGTGGCCCAGAACTTAAGCTGATAAGTCGAATGTCTTACAAGAACTTTTCCTCATGTGATTTTCAGTCTGTAGCCAGGTGGAGACCCACTGATCTAGTCATGCAAGATGTAAAATTATTTTCAAAGTGTAAGCTCTATGCTTTGGACATGTTGCAAAGTGGGACCAGTCCTTGGAGAGTGACCTCACGCTTGGGAGGGTGGAGGGACAGCACTGGAGAGGAAGACCCTGGGTGAGATGGATTGACTCAGTGACTGGGGTGATGGGGGTGTGTCAGAGACAATAAGATTGGCACAGGATAGAGCAGGGTTTAGGGCTGTTGTACAAAGGATCGCTCTGAGTCACAGGCAACTTGATCAAACACAACAACAACCTCTACCATGAGTCCTACCGCGCAGAGAGTTCTCTTCATCTTTGCATTCACCTCACCGGCACCAAAAGCATGTCCATCATGCTTTCACAGCAGCAAATGACTCCAGCCTCCTGGACTTTTAGTTCACAGAGAAAGTGTCTGGTGGTGTGAGAGGCTACCATGCCTACTTCTCATACCTACAAGAGATCTAAACTTCGCCTGATCCTATGCCATCTTCACAATCTCACTGGGCTCACGTCCATTATTGCAGTCACTGCATCAATCCATTTCCTTGCATTTCTCCTCTCCTTCTCCAACCCTCCCCCTTTTCAAACATGATGTCCTTTTCCAGAGACTTACCCTTTCTGACAACTTGTTCAGAATATAGAAGACAAAGTCCCACCAGCCTTGCCTCTACAGAGAACCCTGGCTGCCCTTCCTCCAACACAGATTTGTTTGTTCTTTAGCGAATCCATGAGATTGATACTCAATACTCTTTAAAAGTGACCTCCATGCTCTTTAGGATGTAAGGAGGTCTTTGGCAAAAGGTTGTTGCTGTGTACCCTCAAGGAGGGATCATTTCATAGCAGCCCCAGCAGTGGGTTTGCAGAGGCTGTAAATCCCACAGGAGACTGTCCATCATTCTCCCATGGAGCCGCTGGTGGATTCCAACTGCGTACCTTTGGGTTGACAGAGGAACTCCTTACCATTAGGCCGCCAGAGCTCCCTCCGACAGCAGGAGGTCCCAGTAATAGGTTTCTCCTTCTATCCTCTGCTAAACACTGTGACACTGATGTGCCAATGGGATAATGGTTACCCATGGTGGACAGTGTTTGGTGCAGCTCCCCGATTAAAACAAGCTTGGGAGCAGGAGTGGAATCCACTTCCAAAATGGCTTGCCTCCGGAAACTCTATGAGCAGAGTTCAGGCCTTTCGTTCATAGGGTTGTTATGAATCATCTACGATGCAAAGACACCTAACAACAATAACAACAACATAGAGATGCTACCAAGCCCAAGGTGGGAAGGTGGGTGATTTTAATCTGCAGCCTGGTTGAAATTGTGGGTTTTTTTCCCCCAAACATTCTTCTAGGTGTTATAGCACTGGTCTGTCGTGTGCATTGCTATACTGATGTAATTCGTGGTTGCTGTGATGTTAAACACTGACACTGATGTGTCAAATGTGATAATGGTTACCTACGGTGGACAGTGTTTGGTGGAGCTTCCCGAGTAAAACAAGCCTGGAAGCAGGAGTGGCATCCACTTCGGAAATGGCTTGCCTCCACAAACTCTTTGTACAGTGCTCAGGCCTTTCATTCATAGGGTCGCTATGAGTCATCTATGACTCCACAGCACCTAACAACACAAACAACAACCCTCTGCCCATTCACTCCAAGAGCAGAACAAGTGTGCAGACAAAAGTGCTCAGATGAGGTTCCCTGCCTTCTCTCCATCAAGGCCACATGACGTAAAGAAGCCGCCACACCGTCACTGACTGGCACCTGCACCTTTCCACAGTGGACTTGGTCAGGACCAGGGAAATTTCCTGACAGAAGCCACCGAGCCCATATTTTGCTGCAGCCTTCTTATCTGTCTGAATCTGAGACCTTTAAACAAAGAAAACAAACCCTGCTGTTTGCCATCAGGGTGGGAAGAAAGGATTTACATCTTAAATATTGATTCTCCAATTATGGACTGACTCAATGAGGAATGAGTTTACCCACTTTTGAGGCACTAACATGCAATGTTCTACAGCTCCACTGGTCGTGAACACAGGTTATAGACATCAGCCAAAACCCTCTTAAAATTAAGGGGCTCTATTGTTGATAGACTGTACTAAAAAAAATAAACAAATACGATAAGGCAAAGTTCATACAGTTGTTTGCTATGAGATCAACAAAAGTCAAAGAGGATAAGACCAAGTTAGCTCCCAGGCTTCTGCAATGCGTGCAGCCTGGGGCGAGAGGGGACCTTACCCATCACCACGAAGGACAGCACCCATTGCAGCACCGCTGCCGTCTGCAGCCGCCGCGCCAGCGGGATGTTGAGCGGGGCAAACTCAACCTTCATGGCCTGGCAAGGACCGCGCTGACTGTACAGCCTGGAACCTTCCCCGGCCTGAGCGGGAAGTGTGTGGCTGGATTGGGTGTTGCGCTGGCCACTGCTAGGCAGAGAGGAGCAGAAAGCTGTTCCTGTGCTGGACTTGGCCTTGGAGAATTCCACCAAAAGGAGGCACCAGGTTGAAATGAAGACGTGGAGAGACTATTCCTTGATGGCGAATAGCAACCTTTGTTATTCTGGCAAGGGTATATATGTCTTAGGAACATGCCTGAAGGGGTAATCGCATTATCTCTTATCTATCCAGAGATGTTGACTGGTAGATCAAACATTCCCAGACCTTCACACAAAACAAGGACATTTTCCAGACAATAAATTTTTACAAACAAAAAGGTACCACATTCATAGAATTCTGAGGCCTTTGGTCACTCCCTATTCATTAGCATACTGCTTCCTGGAGTTGTTTACTGTAGAAAAGATGGTCAAGCCAAGATGAGTGGTCCTGCTGTTTTTACTATGCATTGCTGATCCTGCTTTGCAGGTTAGCCAGGCCCTGACAGTTCCTCCTTCTTAATATAATAAAATATGGGCTGCTGCCTGTCTTAGGTGGGTATGAGACCTCAAACTCAAGTTGCCCATCTTTGGGATCATAGCAGTCAATGCTACTCCCTGTCTTAGGATCATGAGCAAGCCTCATTCTTTACCCGTTGTTGGCTACACATCCTGCATTTGTCTGGGGAGGGCCTTAAGTTGAATTCCATGCACTTTACACAGCAGTTCTCTATAACACTTGGCTATCATATGACCAACACAAGGGAGAACCCATAGCATACCTATGATAAAAATACAAAGAGCAACAATCGTAAAAAGAAGATTTCTAAATGAAGTTACTGAAGGAAACCAGTTTTTTAGATTTTAAAATATTTGACTAGCTTGTTCAGCCGGGGAAATATTTATATCTGGGGTATTCTGCATTTCTAGAATTCTTTGGTGCAGATCATACAAATCAAGAGAATCACTATTAGACATCCAAATTCCTTTTAAATAAGATACTACCTTTGTCCAATCATTATCTGAGCTATTGTATGTCAATTTAGTAACACAAATAGAGTCATAGGCCACATGGCATCTTAACTTTCTTTTCATTCTAATTTGTTGTACCATGTTTCCTAATACATTCACTGTATCATATGAAGCATTACATTTTTGTTCCATAACTTCATCCACATTCTCTTGCTCTACCCAATTTTTTGTCACATTATGCATTAACCCATTTACAAACTTAGCCATTTGAACTTCTTGAGTCAAAGCTATAGCAGGAGTAGAGACAGTACCAATCATAGAGATAAGAGAAACAATTCCTACAATAATTAGACCTACAGCTCTCTTGGTTCTAGATGACAACTTATATAACTCTTTTTAAATTTGCAAGCTTTTATCATCATACCAAATATCATTTAACTTTACTGGTGTCATAACAAAAGGAGGATTCTTTAGAATAACAACTGAATCATCCTTGGTAATAGAGCTAATACAGTTAGAAATTAAATTTGGGATAATCACCAGTGATTACATTATTACCAATTAATAAGACATATGGTTCAGGTACATACGACAGGACGTTGGTGTTTGTGACATTATCTCCCTTACATTTATCTTTTGGGATACAGGAAATATTTATCGAATCCATGCTGGCAACTAATTTCCACAATTCGGTTTGAAAGTTCTGCATATCTATAGTCCACATTCCTCCTACAGATCCTTTCATAGGAAGTCGAGGACCATGTGTATGAAGAGGTGACCAGTCTAATAACATAGGGTACTCCAAGCGAGGTAGCGTTCCAACCATTGGTCCTTTAAAAATTATATTACCGAGCCCCGCCGAGGCCCGGGGCCCCAGACCCCGGCGGCGGCGGCGGCGGCGGCCAGGACGCTAGGGCGAGGGCCAAGGGCCTGAGTTACCCTCTGCAGCCCCGTTCCTGGGCCTTGGCGGGCCTCGGCAGCCCCATCGCCCAACTTTTCCACCCTCCCCCCTCCCTTTCCCCGAAACTCCAGCAACAAAGAAAAGTAGTCGGAGAAGGAGCGGCGACGCCGGGTCGTTCCGCTCCCCCTCTGCTGGTTAGGCGGAACACAATAATGGCCACCCAGGTAATGGGGCAGTCTTCTGGAGGAGGAGGAGGGCTATTCACCAGCAATACCAACATGGGCATGGCTTTGCCTGATGACGTGTATGACTTACATGACCTCTCCAAAGCTGAACTGGCAGCGCCGCAGCTTATCATGTTAGCAAATGTGGCTTTGACTGGAGATGTCAGTGGCAGCTGCTGTGACTACCTGGTTGGTGAAGAAAGACAGATGGCAGAACTGATGCCTGTTGGGGATAACAACTTTTCAGATAGTGATGCAGAAGGACTTGAAGAAGAGTCTCCTGATATCAAAGGTGAACCTAATGGACTAGAAAGGATGGAATTGGAAAGTTTAGAACTCAGTGTTGTAGAACCTCAACCTGTATTTGAGATGTCGGCCACCCCAGAAATGTATAACACAGATAAAGATCTTCCTGCCGAAACACCTGGCCCAGAGGACAAGTGCAAGAGCTTGAAGAGCAAACCCTTTCGCTGTAAGCCATGCCAGTATGAAGCAGAATCTGAAGAACAGTTTGTGCACCACATCCGAACTCACAGTGCCAAGAAATTCTTTGTGGAAGAAAGTGCAGAGAAGCAAGCAAAAGCTGGAGAATATAGCCCTCCCATTGTGGAAGAGGGTGATTTCTCCAAGGGCCCCATTCGCTGTGACCGCTGTGGCTACAGTACCAACCGCTATGATCACTATACTGCACATTTGAAGCACCACACTAGGTCTGGGGATGACGAGCGTGTGTACAAGTGCATCATCTGCACGTATTCCACGGTCAGTGAGTACCACTGGAGGAAACACTTGAGGAACCATTTTCCTCGGAAGGTGTACACATGTGGGAAGTGCAACTATTTTTCAGACAGAAAAAACAATTATGTTCAGCACGTTCGAACTCATACAGGAGAACGCCCATATAAATGTGAACTTTGCCCTTATTCAAGTTCTCAGAAGACTCATCTTACTAGACACATGCGTACACATTCAGGTGAGAAGCCATTTAAATGTGATCAGTGCAGTTATGTGGCCTCTAATCAGCATGAAGTAACCCGGCATGCAAGACAAGTTCACAATGGGCCCAAGCCTCTCAACTGCCCGTACTGTGACTACAAAACGGCAGACAGAAGTAACTACAAAAAACACGTCGAGCTACACGTTAACCCAAGGCAGTTCACCTGCCCTGTATGCGACTATGCAGCTTCTAAGAAATGTAATCTTCAGTATCACTTCAAATCGAAGCATCCTACTTGTCTTAATAAAACAATGGATGTTTCAAAAGTGAAACTAAAAAAAACTAAAAAGAGAGGGTCTGAATTGCCTGATGATATTGCCAGTGATGAAACAGAACCAGAGAAGACAAAAATAAAGGGAGATGTGACTGCAAAGAAACATGAGAAACCTGTAAAAGTAGAGAAAAAAGATAATGGCTCAAAAGAGAAAAAGACGTATAATGCCTCAGAAGTCCAAGTGACAGCCCGAACTCGCAAATCAGGATCGGAGACTAAAGAGATGGATGTCCATGTTGAAAATAATTCCGAAAAACCCTGTAAACTGAAGAAAAGCAAAAGGAAGGTGGAAGCTGATGCCCATTCCTTAAATGATCCTGGAAATGATGAAGAACCTGTGATAAAAAAGAAAAAGAAAATTGAGAGTAAATCTACAGCCAGTCAAGAAGTGCCAAAGGATGATAGCAAAGTGGAGGAGAATAAAAAGCAAAAAAC
>NW_006399837.1:5151402-5153528 GCF_000299155.1 Elephantulus edwardii | reverse complement strand
GAGGCGGTGCGGTTGGCGCAGGATAGAGCAGGGTTTAGAGCTGTTGTGCATAGGGTCGCTATGAGTCGGAAACGACTCTATGGCACATAACAACAACAACATTAGAGGGGTATCCTAAAGCATAAGTATTGTTTACATACACAGATATGAGAGATTCATTACATGTCGCCAGGTGCAGGAGAGGAGGATCTGGAGCGTATGCCCAATAGGTCTCTTCCATCGTCACCAGACCAGTGTCGTACAAGAAGCTCAGGCAGCCAACTAGGAGCTTGTTCATTCTGTGGAAAAACACAAACATAACCTCAACCCCATATTAGCACAGGGTCAGATCTTTTTCATTGCTTTGTTAATGCATCCTTCCATTTAATTTCAGCATACTTTTATTGTATGTTTCACCATTGTCTGTCTGCGGCAGACCTTTTATAGTTATCCAAAATTAAAAAATTTAAAATAAATTTTAAATGAGAAATATAATTATTTGAATTTAGGGGATATAGTATTCCAATAATTCCCCCTTTTTTATTTAAATAATTTTTGATAGTAGAAAGAGTACATTCTAGAATACCTTGGTTTTGAGGATAGTAAGGAAATTCAGTTTTATGACAAATAGTAAAATATTTATAAAAATTTTGAAAACTCTTGCTGGTATAGCTAGGAGCATTATTAGTCTAGATTGTTTTAGGAATTTCTAATATAGGAAAAGGTAATAAACAATGTTTTATAACATATTTAGTTGCTTTTTTAAAGATAAACAAGATATTACCACAAAACCAGAACTGATATTAATAATAACATGAATAATTTGCAATTTTTCAAATTTGGGAATGTGAGCCACATTTCCTTGTCAAATATAATTTAGCAATAATCCTCTAGGACTCATCTTAAAATGTGGAACACGTAACAGAGACAAACATTTTACCTATGATTTTACAATATACTTAACAATTTCTTCCAGAATATGAGACACCCCATGTAAATATTTACTATAAGCATAATGACTATGATGAAATTGTTTTGTTTTTGTTAAATTAAAATTTATTAAACATTTATTAGCCAATTTTTTTTACACTAAAGGTCCTGGTAAGAATGAGATTTAATATGACTGATAAAAATATAATTATTTCTTTGTTCTATTATTAGTTGTATATGAAGAAATAAATATAAAACTATAGAATTTTTGTATTGATAATATTTACTGTATCAATAATTGGAAATGCATTATATATGTTTCTATATAAAACTATATGCATAGTTTTAGACGATAGACTGAGGGTAAATTATTAAGACTTGCTTAATAGCTTTTAATTTGGCTAGTAGTGCTGGAAATGATGAACATTCAACTGTTTTGAAGATCTCTAATTGATTCAAAAGCAGCCTTTTCTCAGGAAGATCCATCAGCAAATATTACAAGAGCACCAGAAATTGGTTGATAAACAAAAACTTTAGGAAATATAAATGAATTTTTACTTGCACAATATAATAATTTACCTTTCGGATAATGATGAGTAATTTGACCAGGATAATTGGCTAATACAATTATCCCTTCTGTACCATATTGATATAGCCAATTTAACTTGTAAAGTATAATAAGGGATAATAATTTCATAAGGTCTTACATCAAAACATTGCAATGACTCTACTTTGACTCACTAATTGAGACACAGTCTGTGGAAAAATCCATAAAACCTTTTTTGGAGAGTTTGACGAATGTATAGAGCTGCACTTTTTACAAACTTTTGACATAGGTGGCACTGTTGATTATTCCTTGGGGGAGTACGCAGAAACGGCATCTAGTAAATTAACAAATGGAGCTAGGACTGTCCAATTATAAGTTATAAGACCTATATAAGTTCTAGGTCTTGCAGTTCTAAACATGGCTTAATTTAATTAACATATTTTAGTGATTTTTGGAAATCATTCAGTGTTCCTTGATCACTAACACGAATTTGAAATTCTTGAGGTTAAACACAATTTTTTTTCCATTCTAGTTCCTAAATACATACCAAAAGTCACCTTTTCTTAAGCTCTCTACAACCTACTACACACTCTCAATTTAGCTTTTGTTAACCTTCATATTTTGACACAACCAGACATTTTAAAGCAAAACTACTTTCATTTTTTTTTTT
>NW_006399837.1:5131193-5150414 GCF_000299155.1 Elephantulus edwardii | reverse complement strand
CCATGTTAAAACTTTAATTTTACTCTTAAGATGATATTTTGTTCAGTAGTTTGGATATACTAAATTCTTTTATGTGTGTTTATTACCTCAAAATGCCCTAATTTGATAACTGCAATTTTAAATACCACATAATCATGGGACAGTAAAATGTTTATACTAAACATTATATGAAAACCTTTGTTTAGGAATTGAAGGAACCGCAGATATATAAGTTAGGATTTTCCTTGTGTTAGATCCTAGAAAATAAGCTGTTTGTTGGTTGTAGACAGGAGACAGCAAGGAACCCCCACAGAGGGAGTGTTGCTTCCTGAGCTGAAGTTCACCCTGAGGCACACATGCCAAATTCTTGCATTTGTGAACCCCTCCCTCTTGAGCCAGGAGGAAGGTTTTCAATAGAAAGAGCTTTATTTGCATTGAATTCTTTTTTTATTTACTTCCTGATAATTCTTAAAGATACAGAGAAGCTTGGCTAGGGGTTTTCAGTCAAGAACTGCTGGCCCCCTGTTCTAAGCTCTGTGCTCTATTTCATTCCTGGCTGTTTGTCCCATTACTAATAACTATAAAATTATTCCATTCTTTGGGACCCTCCGTTTGCAAGACATAATAATAATAATAATAGTAATATCCATATTGTCATCAGATCTTCCTTAAAGCTAAAAAAAAGAATAGCACATAATTCGCTTTCTAGTACTGATTTATAAAGAGATGATTAAATTATGAATTTGTTAATACTCCAATATTCTATTGTTTCCATAATTAGAAACATCTGTAAAAATGTTAGGACTGAAGGGGCAGAAGAAACCCCATTTTTATAAATCCCCATTAGTGCTGGAGGCAGAAGGGGGCCATAAAAATTCTTGGCTTAGGGCAAACACAGCCCCGGGTAAAACCCAGTCTGTCTTTGAAAAAGTAAGGAATTAACTAGTGTCTACTTGACACAAAAAGAGTAAAGGCGGGCAAAGTAACCAGCCCATCAAAAGCCGACCAAATGACTGACTCCCCCTGGCCCGCCAATCTCTTTGCCCTAGCAGGGGCACCGAAGAAAAAGCTATAAAAGCAAGTGGGAGGGAAAACTCAGGGCTTTTTCCCTTCACCACCTTTCTGAGGAAAGCGAAAAAGCCTCCACACGTGGAAAAATTAAACAATAAATGCTCTTGAAATTTCAGGCGTGTTTCTGGATTTCTTTGAGGGGCATTTCGTGGGCACAACAGGACCTTTATGATATATATATGTAAAGGCAAAGAGATATGTTTCTGAAGAATTGAAAAGAGTATTAGAAGGAAAGTGATCATCAAACTCTGTAGCTTTGACTTACACGACTAGGTTCAACACAGGCAAGCATTAATTAAGGGGCTATAGTGGAGTTTTTATTTTTACTCTTACAGGTTTTCATTTAAAGTAGAGCAACTAACACAGATACACACAACTCACATAGACTTGTAGTGCAGGCCACTGGCATGTGTATTTTACAATACTGGCTGAAACATATGGAAATTTCTACCTAAGCATGTAGATACCAGATAGAATGCATGGCTATATGAAGGTGATAAGAGGATGCCAAGAGCTGAATTTTCAAAGATCTCTTGAGACAAAAAGTCTCTTTTGGCGCCTTGAGACATTTGAAACACCCTCTCTTAGCATTTCCTGGCCTATGAGATTAGAAATTCATGTAGATATTAACTTTATATTTGTCTCTACTGAAGGACCCCCGAACCGCTGGTCCTGTTCTGTCCTGAGTGGACGGCGAAAACCCAAGACTCCAAGACACCGGCTTGATGCAACAGCAAGAGATAAGAGGTTTATTGCGGAGCTCCTGCCGACTCTTATCTCTGGCAAGAGATAGAGGAGCTGACCCAGAGCAGACAAAGTTGGGTTTTTTTATACACTTTAGGGGGATACAACTGAGTATCAGCTTCTCATTGGGTGATGAAAGCACAGTTTGAATTCATTGGTTCAGTGTTCGCTCAGGGTTTACACAGCATTTTTGCATGTAGCACTTGTGGCAGTCACGTAGCACATGTAGCAGTTAGATAGATCTTTAACTATATGGTGGTGTCACAAATTCTTAATTATACAATGAGTTCAAACTCTAGGGCAGTGGAAAAGCACAAGATACATTGGTTATCAGTCTGGAAACAAAGGCGCATGGGTTATCAGTTGAGAAACAGTCTTTGCTTGTTTGCTCTGCCCTTCTGCTAGCTATTCTTGAAATACTGTTGCCCTGGATACCTGGGTGTGGGGCTTTAAAAATTCCTGAGTTTAACTTAGCTGAGAACTATAGAAACTTGAGTTTAATTCAGCTGAGAACTATAGGGACTATTTTAATTTCAATCTTTTCACTACCAATTCTTGTTCTTTACTGAAACCTTTAAACTGTATGAGCTCATCAGTATTATAACTTTGAACATAAGACAAAAACACAACAAACACGGCAGACAAAAGACAAAACAACACAAACATTGAGGCCTCTTATAACACCTTTCTCATTATTTCCGACTGTTCCTCATATTTCTGTGTTAACAAGTTTTTCTTCCTATTCTTACCCATATTTTAGACTCTTCTGAGTTTTAATACTTTTCCTATTAATAACAAAGGAGAATTCCAAAGGGAGTTGCAGGTTCTATATCATCTTTTCTACTAAAAGTGCAAGACTTTAGAATTCAGCATCTGACAAAGCAGGGATAGATAAAAAAGCTCCAGATTGTTTTAATAAATTTCTTTTCCATAAATAAGCACTAATGTATAGCACATAAAATTGCATTTGAGCATTTTGGTCATCAGGTTCTGCACAATCATAAATATTCTTAGACCTTTAAACATTGAGAAAGATTTCTAATTTAGAAAGAGTTAATGTTAATTTTTTGCAAAGGCCAATTAAGAGGCTAATTATTTTTTACTAATAACAGACACATTAGCTTCTATATCCACAAGACCTGTAAAAGAAATTTGATAAACAGAAAAAGAGAGGACTTTTGATCATTAATGATAGTTTTTCAAAACAAATATTTTTCAGTATCTCAAAATCCTCTTACTTTTGATCTATTAATAGTAGGAAATGCTTGATAAGGAAGAAGCAAAAGTCGAGCAATTATTTAACCAGTTTGTAGGTAAAGGAACAATAATTTCATCAATAAACTTTAGACTTGGCAGAGCTGCACGGCGAGGACGTCTCCTGATAGCTGTTTGCCGTGCCGTCCAAGGGCCCGCTGCAGTCCGTGCAAGTCTTCGGATGCAAGAAGACCGCCACAGCCGTGGCACACTGCAAACGGGGCAACGGCCTTATCAAGGTGAACGGCCGGCCTCTGGAGATGATTGAGCCCCGCACGCTGCAGTACAAGCTCCTGGAACCTGTTCTGCTTCTGGGTAAAGAACGCTTTGCCGGTGTGGACATTTGAGTCTGTGTGAAGGGTGGTGGTCATGTTGCCCAGATTTATGCAATCCGTCAGTCTATCTCCAAAGCCTTGGTTGCCTATTATCAGAAATATGTGGATGAGGCCTCCAAGAAGGAAATCAAAGACATCCTCATCCAGTATGACCGGACCTTGCTTGTAGCTGACCCTCGTTGCTGTGAATCCAAGAAGTTTGGAGGCCCTGGGGCCCGTGCATGTTACCAGAAATCCTACCAATAAGCCACTCTTATAATAAAAAGGTTATGAGATTTTTTTAAAAAAGTAAACTTTAGACTTATACTTCTAATATGAATCTGGAAACTTTGTCTACTAAGACTATTGCATTTAAAAATTATTCCCATAGTTCCTTAACCAAAAGACATCAGTTTCTAATTCATGCACTTTTCCTGAGTTGAATAAGGTATAAGGTTTGAGTGATTAATCAGCTGCAGCACTGCCTTTGAATCTAACACTTTTAGTTTTGCTTGGGACTCTCCCCTTGATGCTGCAAGTTAGTAGCTACACAGAGTGCTGGGGGGAGGGGAGGGAGAGAGAAAGAGGAGGCGATGTCACAGCAGTCTAGGACTTTCCATAAATATCCTCAGCTTTCGAGCTAAAAAAAACTTCAGAATTTGGGGGTATAGGCCAATTTTGAGCAGTTCCCTTCTCAAGATCT
This sequence comes from Elephantulus edwardii, assembly GCF_000299155.1. Classification (NCBI taxonomy): domain Eukaryota; kingdom Metazoa; phylum Chordata; class Mammalia; order Macroscelidea; family Macroscelididae; genus Elephantulus; species Elephantulus edwardii. The sequence goes on along the minus strand of NW_006399837.1, from coordinate 5,146,349 downwards.
GTTTCATCTTGTTCTATGACTCCTCACCTTCCATGCCTATCTCCAGGGAGGGATATAATATATATCGGGGGAGTCTCATCCTTTCTCTCCTTCCCTGGTCCACATTTCAGTGCATGATTACTTTCAACATCTTCTTTCAACTTATTTAACTCATTCCTAGAGTCTAAGGTATCTCTAACAAATCTCCACAAGCTGAAAGTATAAAGTTGTTGCAGATTTAATTTTACACAGCGGGTTTTTAACATATTCTGAAAAGTGTGCACATACAATATTTTTATCTGATTAATCCCCATCTCCGCCCTTCTTCTCTGATCTTTCCCTTCACTGAAGGCAAATTCAGTAAGTTCCTACCTTACGACTTTCACAGATCCCTTGGTGTTTTCCCTCCGTGTTCAGCGGTCCTGCCCGGGCACCAATTATAGGGGATCCAGCCCCAACATGTTGGGAGAATTACTCCAAAAGGAGGCACCAGGTTGAAATGAAGACGTGGAAAGACTATTCATTGATGGCGAATGTTGTTGTTGTTGTTGTTGTTATGTGCCGTTGAGTTGCTTGTGACTCATAGCGACCCTATGTACAACAGTCCTAAACTCTGTTCCATCCTGTGCCAATCGCACCATCTCCGATACACCCATCCCAATTAGTCAGGGACAAAAAGTTGGATCTACTGCTTCCTGAAGAAGAGTGTGGCATCAGGAGGATTGAGGAAGGCTCATCAAACCAAGCAAGAATTTAAAGGGGGGGGGGGGAGATGAATAATATAAAATGCCTAAAAATCCACTTTTAAAATTAAGAATTACCTTTGCTTTGACAATTAGGAAGTTAGTATTAATCAACTAGATTTTTTAAAAGCAATTTATTTTACTTTAAGTGACCTTTTACAAAGCAAATTATTATTCCAGCCAACAATTTCTACATTTTGTTTCAAAACTTAGTTGCAATCTCTTTAATGTAACCACATTTTCCCACTTCCCTCTTGGTTACTTATTTCAACTGGATTCTCGGTGGATTTAACAGACTCCTTCCTCCCAGACATAGCCATTGTTAGAAGCTCAAGAAAAGGAATGAACTTTGGTCATGTCTTAGAAACAAACTCAATCCTAGGATTATACCCGTAAGAAATGAATGCAGAAGTGCAAACAGACCCTGTACATCAATAGTAACTCAACAATTTTCACAATTGCCAAAAGATGGAAACGACCAAAATGTGTAGCAACAGATGAATGTATAGGGGGAAATGTAGCTGACACAAAGAATACATCATTAGAGGGACAATCTCCTTCTGTACCAATCAGGTCCGATTTGATGCTACACACGTTAAAAAAAAACAACAAAATTTTAAAAAATAATAAAAAACAAAGAATACATTATTTAGCAGCTATAAAGAGAAATGATGTTCCAAAACATGCCAAAGCGTGGGTGATCCTTTAAACAATATGCCGAGTAAAATAAGTCAATCACTAAAGGAAAAATAGCATATAATCTCACATGTATGAAATAAACAAATATAAAGAAATCAAAAGTTATTAACAGTTACCAGGGTAGCAAGGAGCCCTAATGGTATTATGCTTAAAGAATTTGACTAATAATCAAAAGGTTGGTGGTTGGAGACACTTTGTTTCCATAAAGATTTACAGCCTTAGTAATTTTTCCTCTGACCCACAGGCTTGTTCTGCGCTGAATCAACTTGATGGCAGTGATTTTACCAGGCTGAGAGGGAGGAGGAAATGATCAGTTGATCAACGAAGGGTTTTGAGCTTATGCTGATGGACTCGACAGTAGGATCATTTGGAAAATGACAGCAATAATGGTGGCCCAACGAGAAAAATAGACTCCATGTCATTGATTACTAAGCATGAAAGCTGTATTGGTGAACCTGTGGGTGTCATCTTTTGACGACAATGGAGGCTGGGGGAAGCAGACAGAGGCTTAGTTTCTTAGAAATGCTGGGAAGACTACCACAAATGGGTGGCTTAAGACACACCCTGTATTGAAACAGATGAGGGAAAGAACAGATTAGAGGCAATATATGACTAAGTGTTATGGTTAGCACAGGAGTCCAGAATTAAGGTTGCATAGAGAAGTGTACTTGGGGTGGGGGGGGAGGCATGGGGGAATTGTATACCAATGAAGGATTTTTTTTCCTTTTCCTTTTTAAAGAGAGGAGCAAACTGGTAGGAGGGGTGGGCAGGGAGAAAAGTGCAGCAATGAATGAATGGAAATAAAAAAAATCTCTGTAAATGTTTATTAAAATTAATAAAAATTGAAAAAAGGTATAGCAAACATTTGTTAGAGACCCATAACATAAATAATTATGTCTTAGGCTGAGTTCTCTAGAAGAGCAAAACTAATAAAGTGTATCAGAGGTGTGCGTGTCTAAACATATCTATATCTACAGTTGTACTGTCAAAAAAAAAAGACACACCCTCACTATGGTCTCATTGGCATAACAGAGAAGTCCCAAAGGGAAGTACATTTGTGAGCTGTTATGTGCTTTTGAGTTGATTCCCACTCAGAGCAGCCTGATAAGAACAGGATGGACTCCCCACATGATCTCCTCAGTATTCATTTTTATGAATGGGCGAGAGAGGAGACAGTATGCTTCTGACAAGATTAAACTAGAGCCAACGGTCCTACTGCTGAGTTGATTACAAGCCACAGTGATTCTCCACCAGGCTCCTGAGGGAGTCAATCTTTAGGGAGGAGATTGCCCATCTTTTCCCCACAGAGCAGATTCGAGCCATTGACCTTTTGGTCAGCAGTCCAATACATGAGGTCATAGGCCAGTAAGACTCCTTCTGTAAACACTACAGCCTTGAAAGCTCTCAGTCTTGGACGGTCAGTATGAACTAGTACAATGACCTTTGTTTCTGTTTGAAATCTTTGAGGAGGAGACAACTAAGTCTTTTCTCTTGTGAAGTGACTGATGGATTTGAACCACCAACTTTTCACTCGGCAGTTGAACATTTTACCACTAAATCACCAGCACCCCTTTTAAGTATAGGGATACCTACTGCTCAGGGCAGTATGTGTTTGTTGAAATACGTCAAGTGATATTCCATCAATTCCTGGGGCCTTGTTTTTTGCCTGTTCCATCAGAGCAGTTTGAACTTCCTCCTTCATCACCATTGCCTCTTGATCGTATGTTGTTTTATGAAATTCTATGTCAGCCAAATATTTTTGATAGTGACTCAGCATATTCCTTTTTTTTAATTTTTTTAGCATATTCCTTTTATCTTCTTTTGATGCTTCAGATATAATTCAATATTCCTCTCATAACATTATTAAGTATTGCAACTCAAGACTAGAATTTGTTCTTCAGTTCTTTCAGCTTAAGAAATGCCAAGCAAATTTGGCCCTTCTGATTTTCCAATGTGCTCTTTGCACATTCCATTATAATATTTTGCTTTGTCTTCCTGAGCTGCCCTTTGAAATCGTCTGTTCAGCTCTTGAACTTCCTGGGTTTTTTTCCCTTTGCTTTGGCTTCTCGGCATTCCAGTGCAATATTCAGAGTTTTTCTGGTATCCATCTTGGTCTTTTCTTCCTACACTGTCTCTGTAATGACCTTTTGTATTCTTCCTAGATGATATTCTTAATATCCTCCCACAGCTCATCTAGTCTTCACTCATCAGTGTTCACGGCCACAAACTTATTTCTGAGGTGGACACAATTCCTTCCGCAATAGTATAAAAAGGAGAAAAGTTTCAAGATATTCTACCAAGGGATTTCATTGTCTAGGAAATTGACAGTATAAGCAGACAAGGTTTTGACCAAAACAAAACCAATTCTGTATACACAGAAAACAAAACAAAACAGCCAGTTACAGTGAATTATACAACCTATTATCGTGCAGATGGAGCTCTGGTGGCCTAGTGGTTAAGGCTGTGCTGCCAACCCAAAGGCACATGGTTCTAATACACCAGTCACGCTGCAGGATGGGCAGACTCCTCCCATGTGATTTACTGCCGGTGGAAACCCACTGGAGAGTCAGCTGTGAGTTGGTTCTGACTTGATATTATGCAACAACATAATCCTGCTTACACCATGAGAGACAGCAGCTCAAAAATTTCTATTTGAGGGAGCTCTCGTGGCCTACTGGCAAGAAGCTGCACTGCAATCGCAGAGGTTTGTGGTTCGAATCCACCAGATGCTCTGCTGGAGAAGGAGGGACAACCTCCTCCTGTACCAGTCAGATCCAATTTGATGGTACACACACACACACACACACACACACACACACACACACACACACATTCTATTTCAGATCACTGGAGTTTCTACCTAGAGTGAAATATCTAATATTTCCATTACAGTTTCAAAATCTTTCCTCGCTTTTATCAAAAGAGTTACCGTATCCATCCATGTACGGATGAAGAAACAGGTTGAGGCTAGGAAATGCTTCTTTTCAGAGACAGAAGGGCTGCTTATAATCTAAGTACATCAAAGCAAGTGAGCTACGTCAGTTCAAAACTCAATCAGACACATTACTGTTTTTTTAAGAAACTATGTAGGAAAGAGTTCTGATCCGACCCATCTCTTTCTCAACTACTGGTCAACCCATAAGCATTACGGGGAAGTGGCACAATCATTCCTGGATCTTCCTCCATCACCTCCATCATATTACATAGCTTATACTGGCAAAACCAACCATGTGGACACAGATCTAAGCCAACTCTGCCCCGACATGGTATTGACAGAGCTGAACTGTAACCCAGTGTCTGGGTTCGCAAGGGAAACAGAAGAGATAATTAAACACCTGTAGGCAACATCAAGATAAGTGAAGAGAAGATAAAAATTGTCAAGGATTTCATTTCACTTGGTTCTCCAATCACCATCCATGGTAGCAGCAGTCAAGACATCAAAACAAATCTTGCCTTAGGCAACTTTGCTGCCAAGGACCACTTTAAAGTGACAGGGAGCAAGGATGACATTTTATTGACTAAGGTGCATCTGCCCCAAGCCATGGTATTTTCAATTGCTTCATATGCATGTGAAAGTTGTAAAGAAAGACCAACGAAGGATTGATGCCTCTGAGTTGTGGTGCTGGAGGCAAGAAATGAATATCTCCTCCATTGACAAACAAACAAACAAACCTGTCTTGGAAGAAGTGCTATCAGTGTGGCCTTTAAAGGCAAGAATGGTGAGTCTTCGTCTCATGTAATGTGGACATGCTGTCAAGAGGCTCCAGTCCACGCGAAAGGACATCATGACGGGAAAAGCAGAAAGTTAGGGAATGGAAGAAAGATTCTCAAAGCAATGGAACAGCGTAGTGCATAGTGACTACAACAAAAGGCTTAAAAGTGGAGGTGGCAGGGAGGACGGTGCAGGAGAGGGCCCAGTTTCCATCTGTTGTTTGTAGGGTCACTGTGAGTCACAGTCAACCTGATGTTGGTCACATACCAACAAAAATGAAGTTCTCAGTAGTCTGTGTTTGTGTCATAACAAACGTAATATACCTGTAAATGAAAATAATATAAGAATACAATTTCTTTTGTGTAAGGGTATAAATAAGGAGAAATGTGGCATCAGCATTGAAGGTAGACTCATCAACAACCTATGTAATGCAGATGACACAACCCGGCTTGCTGAAATTGAGGACGACATGGATTGAAGCTCAACATCAAGAAAACAAAGATTCTCACCACTGAGCCCTCATGATAGATGGTGAAGAGATTGAGACTGTTAGCAGCTTTAGTTTGTTTAGCTCCACAATCAACATTCTTGGTACAAGCAACCAGGAAATTAAAAGATTAATTTCACTGGGAAAGTCTGCTGTCAGAGACTTCTCCAAAGTACTGAAGAGCAACAATATTAGTCTGGAGACTAAGGTGCATCTGATTCAGGCTATGGTCTTTGCAATTACTTGTGATGTGTCAGTAAGCTGGACGATGTCTAGGGATGATAGAAGGAGAACTGGTATCTTTGAGCTGTGGTGTTGGAAAAGAATATTGAATATAACATGGACAAATAGGTTCATCCTGGAGAGGGTGAAACCAGGCTGCTTCTTGGAGGCAAGAATTCTGAAGTTTTGCTTGACATACTTTGGACATGTTGCAAGGAGGGACCAGTCCTCAGAGAGATATGTCAGGCTTGGGATGATGGAGGGACAGCGCAAGAGCAGAAGATCCTCGATGAGATGGATTGATTCAGTGACTGAGGTAATGGGGGGGTAGGTGTGTCAGAGACAGTGAGGTTGGCACAGGATAGAACAGATTTTAGGTTTCTTGTACATACAGTAGCTATGAGTTGCTAGGGACTCGACGGCACCTAACAACAACAATCTCATCATCAGGGACAAGAATTACAAGTTAGATTAAGACATTTCTAAAGTTTGTATGTGTACACACACAGAGAGAGAGAGAGAGAGAGAGAAAGAGAGAATTGTGTGTTTTTTAGTAACAGCCAAATTATAGCTGACCCTCCAATAAGTTTTCAGAGACAGTAAATTGCAAAGGAGATTATGCTGCAAACTCAAAGTGCGTGCCTTGCATTCACCATTGCTCTATGCAAGATGGATGGGTAATCTCATGTTATTAAGTGCTTCTGAAAACTTGCTGGAGGGTCAGCTATTAGTCGGTTCCACCAAGGCAAAACCAACAACTTCTGCGGAGCAACTGGTGGATTTGAACTCCATACCTTTAGGATTGCAAAGCAGCTTCTTACCACTAGGCCACCAGGACTACAGCCTTCAGTAAAGATTACATCTCAACATCAAGAAGACAAAGGTCTTCACCACATGCCCAACAGTTAACATTAGGATAAATGGAGAAAACATTGAAGCTGTCAATGACTTCATCCTGCTTGGATCAGTAATCAACACCCTTAGTACCAGCAGTCAGGAAATCAGGAGACGTATTGTATTGGGCAAGTTTGCTGTCAGGGACCTATCCAAAGCACTGGAGAGCAAAGATGTCACTTTGAAGACTAAGGTGCACCAGGTCATGGTCTTCTCTATTACCAACTGCTATGTATCAGAGAGCTCGACAATGCATAAAGATAACAGAAGAATTGATGCCTTTGAGCTGTGGTGTTGGCCAGGAGTACGACAAAAGAAGAAACACGTCTGTCTTGGAAAAGGTGTGGCCAGAGCGCTCCTGGGAGACAAAGATGATCAAGCCTCATCTTACATACTTTGGACAATACAAATACTTGCCCAATACAATACAATACAATACAATACAATACAATACAATACAATACAGACATGTAGTTGGGTGAGGCTATTCCTCAGAAAGGGACATCATGCTTGGAAAGATGGGGGTGGAGGTAGTGAAGGAGAGGAAGACCCTTAATGAGATGTATTCACACGGTGACTTGAGCAATAGGCTCTGGTGTCTCAGAGATGATGAAGACGGCATAGGATAGGTCAGGCTTCAGGTTGGCTGTCCATAGGGTCACTGTGAGTCATACTCGACTTGTTGACACCTAACAACTATGTGTGTGTGTGTGTTTTGTTGTTGTGTTCCATTCAGTCGGGCCCAACACATAGCTGACCCTCCAGCAGGCTTTCAGAGGGAGTAAATCTCACGAGAAATTTGCCATCCTTCTCCTACTGGATTCAAACTGCCTGCCTTTGGAATTGCAGCTCAGCTTCTTCCCTGTAGGCCACCGAGCTTGCTGTTGTTATGCGCCATTGAGTTGAAACTGAGTCATAGCTGAGCCTCCAGTAGGTTTTCAAAGGTAATAAGTCACACAAGAGGAGACCGCCCATCTTTCTCCCACAGAGCAACTGGTGGATTCGGATCACGTGCCTCTGTGCAGGCTCTTTCCACAAACTTTAAAAATGATACAGATTAAAACAACTATGAGATATCATCTCACTCCAGTCAGAATAGCAAAATTTAACAGAACAGCAAGCAACAAATGCTGGCGAGGTTGCGGAGAAACTGGAACCCTTATTTGCTTTTGGTGGGAGTGTAAAGTGGTGCAACCACTGTGGAAGGTGGTATGGCGCTTTCTCAAAAAGTTGCAAATAGAGATACCATTTGACTCAGCAATTCCACTACTGGGAATATATCCCAAAGAGACCATAACTGCCACCCAAGCAGATATATGCACACCCATGTTTATCACGGCTTTGTTCACAATAGCAAGGAGTTAGAAACAACCTAAGTGCCCATGAACAAAAGAAAGGACAGAGCAGCTGAGGTACAGTCACACAACGGGATACTATGCTGCATTGAAAAACAAGAAACTCATGCAATATTATTCAAAATGGGTGACCCTGGAGGACATTATGCTGAGTGAATTATCTCACTCACAAAAGGACAAATACTGCATGGTGCCACTGTTCTAAAACAGGACTGACCTCGGGGTAGGGGGGAGACTGAGAGAGATGGGTTCAATAATATATACTGCATTGAAACAGAAGAGGTAGAAAACTGTTCTAAAGGGATATGTGATTAGGTATTTTTATCATGACAGGAGTCCAGAGCAAAGGCTGCATAGTGGAGTGGACCTGGGGGGAGGGATTGGGAAACAATGAAAGAATTTTTCTTTTACTTTTCCAAGAGGGTAGTGTACTGGGGGTTTGGGAGGGGAGAAAAATGCAACAATGAATGAATGGAAATCCCAAAGTCTCTGTAAATTTTCATTGAAATGAGTAATAAATTAAGAAAAAGAAACAAAAATGATATAGATTTATAATACAAACTTGCTGTATGTTCTTGTTGTTGTTGTGTACCATCGAGTCTGAACTGAACCATAACTAACTCTCGGGTGAGTTTTCTTGCAGCAAATCACATGAGAGGAGTCTGCCCATCCTTCTCCCACAGAGGAGCTAGAGGATTCGAACTGCATGCCTTCAGGATTGCAGCACAGCTTCCTGCAGCTTAGCCATTAGAGCTCCCTAAACTTGCTATATAGATGAAATTGAGATAGATAGATAGATAGATAGATAGATAGATAGATGATAGAGATAGATAGATATAGAGATAGAGATAGAGATAGAGATAGAGATAGAGATAGAGATAGAGATAGAGATAGAGACAGAGTAGATATAGATTAGATATAGATAAATTATATATATAAAATATTTTATTATATATTTATACATATATGTGTGTATACACACACATATATATATATATATATATATATATATATATAACCTAACAATTCCCAATATTTTTGAAACCCTTTGAGTATCTTAAGTCCCTGGCTGTATTCTCTCCAGTTTAAGGCTAATTAGTCTCATGTTTTGTCTTTATCTCTTGCTTTTCCTTATCTTTGCATAATCTTTGTGTGTATGTCTAAATCACATATTCTTTTGTTTCTTTAAAACAAAAAAAATGAATACAAAGGGCATCATTCTTATATAATATTACAATTAGAGGCTAAGAAAGTGAAAAGTAAGAAAGTAAGAAAGAAGGTGTTAAGAAGTTAATACCAAAGGGAGCTCTAGTGGACTAGTGGCAAGAAGCTGTACTGCAATCCCAGAGATACGTGGTTCGAATCCACATGATGCTCTGCTGGAAAAGGAGGGGCAATCTCCTCCTGTACCAGTCAGATCCTATTTGAGGTGTACACACACACACAACTAAGATTTATCTTCAGATTCATCCACATTGTTACAAACAGCCCTTGTTCATTTATTTTCACGGCTGTATGGTGTTTCACTGGGGAAAATAACCATAAAGACTTTCCCATTCTAGATTTGGTGTTACTGCTAGCTTTTGTTGTAGTCAACAAGGTAACCATGAACATTCATATTTCTTTTCTACCTTCTGGAGCACCGGAGGAATAACCTTAGCAGTCTAATTACTGGGGAGTAGGCTATGCATAATGATTTCTGGTGGTTTTATGTATAATGTAGTGTGCTGCTAACTGAAAGGTCAGCAGTTCAAATCCACCTGATATTTCAAGGCAAAAGATAAGCTGTGTCCTCCCATTAAGATTTCTCACCTTAAGAACCTAATGCAGTGTCCCCATGTGATGGAAGTTGCTCTAAGTCAGAACTGATGCGAAGGCAATGTGTTTGGCTTTAGAGGCAGTCTGCTCCAGGCAAGATTTACAGCCTCCCAAGCCCTCGGGGACACCTGGCTGCTAGCCAGGCTGGCACAGACTCTATTTTCCTAGGTGTGGTTACTTGTCCCAAAGTTGTTGCATCATCTTGTACTTTCTTATTCTTGCCAAACTCTGATGTTATCAGACTTGTAAATTTTTACCCACCTGGAGGGTATGAAAATATATTTCATAGTTGTATTGCTAGAGAAGAGTACAGAATATCCCATGAACTGCCTAAAGTACAAACAGATATGTCTTGTGGAAAGTGTAGCCAGAGCTTCTTGGAGGCAAAGAGGGTGGCCCTTTGTCTTTCATACTTTACACAATTCCTTAGAAAGGAACACCATGCATATACATATCTCATTATCATTTCTTAGTTAATCAATTTCTTCAGAGTTTCTAGACTATGATGGAGCAGGAAGAAAGGACTGGCTACCGCCTTGTGAAAATGAACCTATAGACCCCTTCTGGATCCAACAATGAGATCTAGAATGGATCACTTTGTTCCAGTGTGCCTGGGGCCATGATTCAACCACATTCCTGCATGATCTGAAGATTGAAGAACATTGATTTGAAGGATTCAAAACAAAACAAAAACCAACAATGCATTGCCCTCAGGACAGAACCAATTCACAACAGACCCTCCATTGGGTTTCTGAGGTTGTATTACTCATCTTTCTTCTGAGTTGCCACTGCTGGCTTTGAACCACCAGAGGCTCGGCCTTTGAGTCTCAGAGCCTCTAGAGCTCCCTGAAACTGCCAAGGTCACCATGATTTGGAGAGAGACAACTGGAATGAGTGTGACCTTATTGCCAGGAATGCCAAATGAACAAACAAGTCTTGGAGGAAGTGAGGCCAATGTACCCTTGAGGCAAGGAGGTGACACTCACATACTCCGCATACTCTGGGCATGTTTTCAGGAAAGGCCAGTGCTTGGGAAAAGACACCAGGCTGGGAAAAGTAGAGGGTCAGGGAAAAAGGGGGAGACTCTCAACAGGATGGAGTGAAACAGTGACTGGCACAAAGGGGCGTGGGCATGACAGACTGGGAGGATGGTGCAGGACAGGGCAAGTTCAGATCTGTTCTCACAGGGTCATTCTGAGACCTAGTTGGTGCAATGGCACCTAACAAGGACGACAATAGCAGTTCTCTAAGGAGCATGGCGGTGCAGTCTGTAGAGATGTGCTGCTAACCCAGGGTTCATGTCCCCCTGGTCCCCCTGGATGTTCTGAGCCACCTGCAGCTCTGAGCGAGAAAGGTGGACAACTTCCTCCTGTGTGATTCACAGCCTCCAGAAACCTGCTTAGAGGGTCAGCTGAGTCAGCTCTGACTTGGCGTCAGGCAGTTTGTGTTTGATAAGTCATTTATGTAAGAACTCTGGAAATCATTTACAAATACTGTCTCTAGTCCATGCGATAATGCTCTCAGGTGTATCCTATTACTCATATTTTGTAGACATGGAAGCAGAGGCTGAGAGGTCACAGAGCATTCTGGAATTCCCAGAGGAAGGCATCTCACCATGCAGTCCTTCAAGAAGTCCTGTATTCGTGAGCTAAGCATCAATTTGGGAAGAGAACTCTCTGTGGCATTGGGAATATACACAAGTTACGGGATCCCTGTCCCACTGTTAGCTGGGAGAAGGCTGCTTGTAGCCAAAGGCAGTGAAAATAGAATATACAGAGAACATGTCTTTGATTGACAGGAGGCCTAGAGCGGATACACCTACAACCCTATCACCTGTATGGCTTTACCACCCCTCACCTTCTTCTTCTTTTTTGAATTTTATTTCCTGGATGGCTTTTGAATGCACCATATAAGAACCCTTTGAGTCAAATAGTGAGCTCATGTGTTACAGGGTAGAACTGCTCCCCCTTGTGGCACAATGGTAGAAGTGCTGGACTAATAATCAAAAGATGAGTGGTTTGGGCAAACCTGGTGGTGATTTGCAATCCATATTGAAAGTTGCAGGTTTTTAATTTTGTGCAGTATGTGCCTCAAGGATTGCATCTTAACATAGAAAAGAAAATTCTCACCTCTGGTTCAATAGGTGATGTTATAATGTTGGTCTGTGCCATAGCGTCAGAATCACCCATTGTTGACCCTCCAGCTAATTTTCAGAAGCAGTAAATCACACAGGAAAAGTATGCCCATTCTCCACCCGTGGAGAAGCTGGTGGATTCGAACTGCGTGCCTTTCGGATTGCAGTGCATCTTCTTACCACTACGCCACCAGAGTTCCCTGACATCATGATGGATGGAAAAGACCTTAAAACTGTCAAAAGCTTCATGTTACATGGGTTCACAATCAATACACTTGGTACCAGCAGTTAGGAAATCAAGAGACATATTGTACTTGGAAAGTCTGCAATCGGGGCCCTTGCCAAATTACTGAGGAGCAATGATGTTAGTTTGAAGATTAAGGTGTGCTTGATTTAGACCATGGTCTTTTTCAGTCACTTGCTGTGCTGCTGAGAGCTGGACAATGAATAGGAATGACAGAGGAAGAACTGATGCCTTTGAACTGTGGTGCTGGAGAAGCGTGCTGAAGATTACATGGACTGCCAATAGAATAAACAGATATGTCTTGGAGAAGGTGCAGCCAGAGTGCTCCATGGAGACAAAAATGACGAAGCTTCATCTCACATATTTTGGGCATGTTGCTAGGAGAGGCTATTCCTTGCAGAGGCATATCATGCTTGGGAAGGTGGAGGGATAGTGAAGGAGAGGAAGACCCTTAACAAGGTGGATTGACACAGTGACTGCAGCAATGGGCTAGAGGGTATCGAAGAGGGTATTGTGAGGATGGCACAGGTTAGGACAGGGTTCAGGTCTGTTGTTGATAGGGTCACTAAGAGTCCTACCCAATTCGATTTCACCAAAAAATATCCTGTGAAACTCTGCAGCCTTGGACTCTCCACGGAGGGTTGTTATGAGTTAGAAGTGGTATCAGTGACAGTGGTGGTGATGACATGGTGACTGCTCTGCAGGAGAAAGTCAGCCTGACTAAAACTCCACTGTTTTTGGAAAACCTGTGGGCGCTCCTCTGCCCTGCAGGTCATGGGGCATCGGAATCGACCTGGGAGATTTGGGTTTGGAATCTTTACGAAAGCAGATAAAGTGAGTCTGAATCTTTATGAAAGCAGATAAAGTGAGTCTGAACTGTTAATATTTTGGTGAACAACAGAGTTAAGCATTGAGTCACCAAAAACACTCACATTTTTGTAGACTCCCAAACACTGTACAGTAGAAACTTTAAGGGCAATGCCTGTCATGGAACTGCATCAGTTCAATTATGAGTTTAGTGACTCAAACAGCTTGTGCCTTAGTCTCCCTATCTGTAAAATGGGGGTAAAAACAACACTGATAAGCAATACCCTGATTAGTGGAGAAAGGACTGAGGCTGTGTTTCAGTTCACTTACATCTACAATCAACACCTATAAAAGCCGCACACAATACATGACACGACACACTGCAATGGGCAAATTGGCTACAAAGGACCTCTTCTAAGTGTGAAAGAACATTTGAAGACTAAAGTACACCTGATCCAAGCCATGGTATTTTTCAACAGGCTCGTCGAAGACAGAAAAAGAACTGATGTCTTTGAATTATGGTATTGATGAAGACAGACTATAACATGAGCTGTCAGAAGAACGAACCTGTCTCTGCTGAAGTGTAGCCAGAATGCTCCTTACAAGCAAGGATGGTGAGGCTTCTCGTCACATACTGTGGACATACTATCAGGAGGGGCCAGCCCCTGCAGAAGGTCACCATGCTTTGTAAAGTAAGAAGTTGGTGACAAAGAGGAAGATCCTCAATCAGATAGATTATTAGCACAGTTGGTACAATAATGGGCTCAAACACAGCAACGATTGTTGCGCTACACGTAGAGGACCAGGTAGCATTTCGTTCTGTTACCCAGCGTTACTATGAGCCAGAATCAAGTCAAAGACATCTAACACCACCACCTTCCTCCATGTTCCACGAGTCGTGTCACAAATTACCACAAACGTGGCTGAAATAATTTGATTTTGCTCTCTCAGTTCTGGAGGCTGGAAGTCCAAACCCGTTGCTCTGGGCCAAAGTCAGGTTGTCAAGTGTTCAGATCAGATGGCTCTAGGGGACAATTTTCTTTGCCTTTTTCATTCTATAATGGTCACATCCCTGTGATCTCTGCATCTCTGTTGACAATTTGTCTTCCTCTTCTCTATGTATGTCGTCTTCCTCTGCATTCCTCTTATGCAGATCCTCAACGCTGGAGAAGGATATCATTTTTGGTAAAGTGGCAGATGGGAGATATATAAAGTGAAAACAAGCCAATCAATATTTGTCAGTTGAAGATCTGAAGGAACAGAATTTGATTCATCTGTATAATGGAGTAGTACTGGGGCACAGAAAAGAATGCTACATGTTAAAACTGTATAGATCTTGAAAACATTGTGCTAAGTGAAAGAAGTCAGGCACAAATTATTCCATTTATGTAAAGTGCTTAGAACAGGTGACAAAGCAAATCCATAGAGTACCAGTAGTCAGGAGATCTGTACGTGTATTGTACTGGGAAAGCCTCTAGTTAGGGACCTCTTTAAATTAGTGAAGAGCAATGATGCTACTTTCAGAACTAAGGTGTGCGTGATTGAGGCCATGGTCTTTTCAATCACTTGCTAGGCATCTGAGAGATGGACAATGAATTAAGATGACAGAAGAATTGATTTCTTTGAACTGTTAGTGGAGAATACACTGAATAGTCTATGAATTGTCAAAATAGCAGATATGTCTTGGAGAAGGTGGAGTCAAAGTGGTCCTTGGAGGCAAAGATAATGAAGCTTCATCTCACATACTTTGGATATGTTGCTAGGGGAGGTTATTCCTGGGAGAGGGACACCATACTTGGAGAAGTGGAGGAGCAGCAAAGGATTGACAGTGACTGCAGGAGTGGGCTCAAAGCTGTCAGAAATGGTGAGGATGGTACAGGATAGGGCAGGATTCAGATCTGTTGTTCAGAGGATCGCTGTGAGCTGTATAAGATTTGATGGCACCTAACAACAACCAGTAAAGGACAAAAATAAGTTTGTGGTTGCTAGAGGCTAGAGGTACGGAAGAACATGGAGTGACTGCCAAGATTATATAGTGGTGGTGGTTGCACAAATTTGGGAA
>NW_006399837.1:5103570-5129129 GCF_000299155.1 Elephantulus edwardii | reverse complement strand
AGTCCCATTCTACAACAGTGGCATCATGTAATATTTGTCCTTTTGTGACTGGAATATTTCGCTCAGCATAATGTTCTCCAGAGTCAAACATGAATATTATCTTTTGTGTGCAAATTATAACTTAGTAGACAAAATAACAGGCGATGTCAAGGAATTAAGCACAAATTATGGAACATAGCGCTGGTGGCTTAGTGGCAAAGAGTTGGCATTGCCAACCCATAAACAAGGAGTTGGAATTCACTAGGTGCTCGTGAAAAAAAGATGGGCAATCTTTGCTCACGTGATTGACTGCCTCTGAAACGCAGGATCTGAAACGACAACAATTTTCTCTGCTCCAACCACTAGGAGTAATTTGCAGACCTGTTTCTCCAGGATGCCTCATCCATTCATTTCTCCACTTTTCTCCTGCAGTTCTTCCCCAGAGAGTGGGGGCCCCTAACACACCCTCACCAGCTCCCGGGTGCTGCGTCCCTTCCGCGAGGCCCCGCCCCTGACGCCCGGCCCCCTCCTGGCCCCGCCCCTAGCCTGGCGTCCTCCGCCTTCGGTGCGATAGAAGCGACGGGGCCTGTCTGTCCATTTTAGTGCCGCACAAAAAAAACCTAATACATTTCAGCAGTTGCGTTTCTTTTAAAGCCTACAGATAATTATTTCAGTATAACCATATATTATTCGTTGAATTGTGGCAATCTGGTTGCTCTAGCCTGAAAAATGGAGAATAGGCGTAATTGGAATTTCACCGGCAATATTGAAGATAGCCCTCACCGGGGGAGTGGGTCCTACGCCTCTCGGTCGCCGAGCCAAGGCCGGCCGGCCGCGCATGTGCAGTGAGCCTGACTCACCATGCCGACTGTCAGCGTGAAGCGCGATCTGCTCTTTCAAGCTCTGGGTCGCACCTACAGTGAGTATCGGCCTAGAGCCTGGGCCCTGCGTCCTGGCAGGTGTCCTCCCCGCTTTCCTGCTTGGGAGCGGTCGGGATCGGCACAAGGAGGGCTGAGCACTGCGTCGGCCTGGTTGGGTTCCTGCCTGTGGTTCTCCTCCGGGGTCCGGCGTCTGCGTGCCTGGCATTGCGTCAGCCGCACGTGCCCTGCCGACTGTCATTCATTCTGCAAACTCGAATCGAGCGCCTCCAGCGTGCTTGGCGTGGAGTTCGGAGCCCTACTAGGAATGATGCCCCGGGTTGCATCCGGAATGCAGCCCATTTAGTGCAATCAGAGGAGCTGTGCGAGGAAGGGAGTTGGAGTAGAGTTTTGAGCACGAGGGTGACCAACAGAAGGCAGCATCCCTTCTGTCATTGTTTCTAATTAACAACTACTGAACTCTCTTTGTGTGTCAGGAGCTGCTCTCAGTAATGATTAAGGGCTATGTTGGGTTTTTCTGGTGAAGGCGAGGCTCTAATCCACACATTACTAAAAGAATTTTGGGTAACGTCAAGTGGTATGAAGGAAAAGAAACAAGAGTATTATCCTAAGACCATTAGATAAAGTGGTAACGTTGGAGCTTGAGATTTGAATGACAAGAGTGTTGACTCAGAGATTTTAGTCGTCACCCCACACGTAATCCCTTCTTCGCATCAAAAAACAGTGTCATTAGAAACAAAAAGAGGGAGGGTAAGATAAAATTTTCTGTTGCCACGTAGTTGTCATTGTTGTTGTTTAGTACCAGAATCAACTCACAGCTGAGACTCTCCAGTGGATTTTCAGAGGATGTAGATTGCACAGGAGGAGATTGCCTACCTTTCTCCTATGGAGCAACTGGTGGATTCAAACTGTGTGCCTTTGGGTTCGCAGCACAAAGCCACTAGAAGTCCGATAGATGTCATTGTTGTTGTTTAATGCCATCGAGTCGTAAACGACTCATAGCGACCCTATGAACGAACAGCCTGAGCACTGTTCGTACATAGAGTTTCCAGAGGCAAGCCATTTTGGAAGTGGATGCCGCTCCTGCTTCCAGGCTTGATTTAGTCGGGAAGCTCCAGCCAACACTGTCCATCATGGGTGCCCATTACCACGATTGGCACATCACTGTCACAGGCTTCAGCATCACAGCAAGCACAAGTTACCTCTGTACAGCAACACACAGACCAGTGCTATACCACCTAGAAGAATGTTTGACAGGAAGACAATTTGAACCTGGCCAAGGGCCACAGATGAAAAATCACCCGCCTTTGGCTTGGTATCACAGCTTCCTTCCACTAGGCCAATATAGCTCTCTCTTGGTCGTAGTCATTGTTGTTGTTGTTTAATGCCGTCAAGTTGTAGACGACTCATAGCGACCCTATGAACAAACAGCCTGAGCACTGTTCGTACATAGAGTTTCCGGAGGCAAGCCATTGGAAAACCTTAGGAAGGAGGCGAGGGGAAAAAGCCCCGAGAAGAGTGTTACATATCCCGTGTACTTCCAAAAGAACAGCTTGGGTGTTCCTTAGAGGTAACAATGGTGAAGCTTTGTCCCACATACTTTGGGAATACAGTCAGAAGAGGCCAGTCTAGGAAGGAGACACCTTTCCTGGGAAGGTCAGTGAGAAACACCCACCTCTCAAGGAAGTAGCTTTTACACAGTGTAGCAGTGAGCTTGAGCATGTGACCTATCATTAGCAAAGGTGCAGGATAGGGTACGGTTCAAGTCTATTATTCATAAGGTTTTATGAGTCATAGACAAAACTGACAGTGAAGCGGCAATGACATTTCCCTCACATGATAATCATCAGTTCGCATAAAATCTGTAACTCCTGATTTACTGGAACTATTTGTTTTTAAGTCTTAATTTGATAACAAGACCCTAGTCCCTTTAGTTATAGTTGAGTAAACAACTTCCTAGGATAAGATATTTTTCAAATATTACTGTGAAAATAAAGTTGAACCAATTACTGTTGAGTCCCTCCCTATCATTGATTCTGTCGGACAATAGAACTTCACAGTAGGGTTTCCTAGGCTGTAATCTTTATGGAAAAGAGCCCTGATGGGCTAGTGCATAGTGTTGCCTGCTGCTAACGGAACAGTTGATAGTTCAAATCCACCATTCACTCCATGGGCTGTCTCCTTTTAAAAAGGTTTCGAGTGTTGGAAAATCCTATGGTGGGTCACTGAGTGGTACTCTGGTGGGTGAGAGGGAGTTTGAGTTTGCCGCATCTTACTTCCAAAGAGTCATACTTGACGGCACAGAACGATAACAGGTTCCAAGGAGCAGCTGGTGGTTTTGCACAGCTGACCTTTGATGACCATGCATAAACCCTGCACCACCAGAACTGAAAATAACTTCATAAGATACCATCTAAGAAACTTTATAAAGTACATTCTAAGGAGTAGACTTTCAGGTACTCTAGTCTTTACCCGTAAATTTCTGTCCTGTGTTTCTCAAAGGAAAAATCAACTTTAATTCCATAATCTCTTAAGTGTTTGGACACCTGAGGAAGTTTTCACTAATAGAAGTTCTGAGCTCTTAGTCTATTATGTTAATTCTGTGAGTTGGAGCCAAATTATATTTGATCACTTCTTAATTTAAGAGGTTGATTTTCTGCTAAGTAGGTGCAAAATTCCTAGTAGCTAACCTGTTCTGTAGTTGATACTACTATAGGGGGTTGTTGTGGTTGTTGTTGTGTACCACAGAGTCAGAACTGACCCATAGCTGACCCTCCCATGGGCTTTCAGAGTCTGTTAATTGCATGGGAAGAGATTGCCCATCTTTCTCCACTGATCAGCTTGTGGCCTTGAACTGCATGCCTTTGAGATTGCAGCATAGCTTCTTGCCACTAAGCCAGGAGATCTCCCTAGTATAAGTTTGTCAACTCATTTAATAATTTTTTTTCATATTGATATGCATATATGTATTTTTTTATCGCATACCTTTCTTCTTACACTGATGCCCATACATAGTATCTTGTTATATCACAATTAGTAGAAAAATGCAAGCTATATTTACTATTTTGTGTTACATCAAACAATTAAAAATAACCATTTTTCTTTTTCTTCCCTAGCTGATGAAGAATTTGATGAACTTTGTTTTGAATTTGGCTTGGAACTTGATGAAATTGTAAGTATTAATTTTTATTAATTTTATTAATTTTCCACATAGTCTATATACACAAACATTTTTCAGGACGTGGTTGTGTTTTGACTTTGTTGCTTTGTAACAACCAAGATGATGCCCTTGTGGCCCACAGGGGCTTCTTATGTCCAGGAGCTAAGCTCTGAGCAGACTAGGTCACCAGACCTCTGATTTTTTTCCTACACAGGTGAAAACCAATCATTGTTTGGATGACTGCTTAGAGATTTTAAGACCCTAGTTGCTACTCATCAGAGTAGGTTGGGAGAACATGGTGTCTGCGGACTGCTTACCAGCTGGCTGTGATACCTCCCAAGACGGGGAGGAGTAGCCCTGAATTCCCACAGTTAGCAACAACATTATCTAGTTACCAATCTTCTTCTCCCTCCTTCTTCCCCTCCCAGATGACTATCAAAAAATGCTTATTTCTGTGTTTACACAAGCTTCTGAGGTTTCCTCCCCTCCTTTCTACTTCACCTAGCCACCTTTGTTGTTTACCTTTGAGCTGGAACCATCCCATAGCTGACCCTGCAGTGGGTTTTCAGAGGCAGTGAATTGTATGGGAGGAGATTCCCTGCCTTTGTCCTGTAGAGCAGCTGGTGATTTGAACCGCGTAGCCTTGAGTTGGCAGAACAATTCCATACCGCTGAGCCACCACCTCTGGTGGCGGTCTGCTGACCTAGGGGTCAGAAGCTGTGTTGTAGTCCGAAAGTGCACGTGGTTCAAATCCACCAGCGGGTCCCCGAAAGGATGAGCATTCTCCTCTCATGCGATTTGCTGCCTGTGAAAACGCTACGGAGGGTCAGCTGTGACTCAACAGCACACAACAACAGAGCTCCCTCCTGGCCTCTCGATGGACAGCTTCCTCCCCGGGACTGAGGTGGCCAGCCCACGCAGGAGAAGCCTGCTGCCTGGTTACCTTTGCCCGACTTCTGCAGTGTCTCCTCCATACTAGGAGCCATCAACCTCATTACTTTTATACTAGTCACATTTTCTTAGCTTTTTAATATTCTCATGTGGTATGTACCCCCTTTTTGACTGACTTCACTCTAGTATAATACCGCTCAGATTCATATATGCGTGTGTGTATAAATATATATAAAATGTGTATTATGATTGTGGCGCTGTTCTTGAAATTGTATAATAGTGTATTGACAATGTGTAGCATGGTTTGTTTATCCATTCATCCCATGATGGACACTTGGGTTATTTTCTTTCTTTTTTTTTTTTTTTCTATATTTTATTAATTTTCATAAACATTTACAGAGATTTTGGGTTTCCATTCATTCATTGTTGCACTATTCTCTCTACCCTCCTCCCAGTTTGTTCTTGTCCAGATGCCACAGTGCTTGTCAAATCCAGTTCTGATTAATCTTCTTTGTCAGTGTGTCCTTTGCCATTCCCTATCACACTTGGGTTATTTTCGTCTCTTTGCTGTTGTAGGTAATACTGCCTTGATCATGAATGTGGCACTGTTGTTTGGTTGTTGTGTATTGTAGGTGTTTGATTTTCTTTAGATCAGAAGCAAGCTCACCTTTTCTCTAAAGGCACACACCGAGAAGTCTGTTGCCCTTGAATCATCTCCCGCTCATGGTGACCCCAAGTCTTGCACTTTGTAGAGCTTCACTCCATAGGCTTTCAGGACAGAAGCAACTGGCCAGGCCTTCTTCCATGATGCCTCTGGTGGTTTCAAACTGCCAAACTTGTGTGTAGTCGTTGAGTGCTTAACTATTTAGACTACCCAGAGGTTTGTAACTTCTTTCCTAGATGGTCTCCATTACAACTGTTCACCTAAACCATGTTGACTACAACTTAGAGCGACCTTATTATGAACAACAGCTCAGAATCTTGTCCTGTGTTGAATCAGCCTCACCGTCCCTGACCCACCTGACTGTATTGCCACAGTCATTGTATCAATCCATCTCATCCAGGGTCTTCCTTTCCTGCATTGACCCTCCACTTTTTAAAGCATGATGTCCTTCTCTAAGTACCAGCCCCTTCTAATAAGATCCCCAAAATATGTGAGAAATAACTTCAAAATCCTTAACTTCAAGGAGCATTCTTGTTTCACCCTCTCCAGAACAGACCTGTTTGTTCTCTTGGCAGTCCATGGTATGTGTAGTACTCTTCTCTAGCACCACAAATCAAAGGCATCCATTGTTCTTCTGTCATTCTTATTCGTTGTCCAGCTCTCACATGCATAGCAAGCAGTTGAGAAGACCATGGCCTGAGTCAGGTGCA
This sequence comes from Elephantulus edwardii, assembly GCF_000299155.1. Taxonomy (NCBI): domain Eukaryota; kingdom Metazoa; phylum Chordata; class Mammalia; order Macroscelidea; family Macroscelididae; genus Elephantulus; species Elephantulus edwardii. The sequence goes on along the minus strand of NW_006399837.1, from coordinate 5,122,847 downwards.
CCTTGGTCTCTAAACGGACATTGTTGCTCTTTAGACTTTGGAGAGGTCCCTTACAAAGAATTTTCCCAGTGCAACTTGTCTTCATTTCCTGACTGCTGATCTCAAGGTTGGATGCACCTGTCATGATGCTGCCTATTGGTTGCTTCATGGTGAGGGATCTTTGTTTTCTTGATGTTGAGACTCAGTCCATGTTGAATTCTTCAGTCCTTGACCTTCTGCAGCAGGTGCTTCAAGTCCTCCTCAGTTCCAGCAGGAAAGGTAGTGTCATCTGCATAAAATAGGCTGTTGATGATTATTCCTCCATTATAGCTTCTCAGATGTTCTGTTTGATATGTAGATTGAAAAGGTATGGAGAAAGGATACTCCTTAACACACTCCTTTCTTGATTTCGAACATTGCAGTGTTCCCTTTCTCTGTTCAGACATCAGCTTCTTTTGTTGTTGTTGTGTATTGTTGAATCTCATCCAACTGGCGCAGGAGGAGATTGCCCCTCCTTCTGCAGCAGAGTATCTGGTGGATTTGAACTGTGCACCTTTGGGATTGCAGCACAGCTAGACAACAGCTTTTTAGTCTATGTATTGGTTTTGCATGAGCACAGTTAAGTGTTCTTTTATATAAATGGAATATTTATATATTCCATTCTTTTATATTTCAAATAAAATAAAACTTTTATTTTATATTGGTTTACTTACAAAGTTCATATACATTGTTTTTCACACCAAGAGATTACCACTCTTATCAACTTTACCCGTTTGTTATGATCCACAGTCAAATACCTTTGCATAGTGGATGAAACACAACAAATAGACATCCTTCTTGGCGTTAAGCCAACACACATCCATCTGACATCAGCCATAATATCTCTGGTGCTTGGCCTCTTTTAAACCCAGCTTATATTTCTGGCAGTTCTCTGTCAACGCATACTCTAGTCATTTTTGGTTAATTTTCAACAAGATTTTGCTTGCATGTGGTATTAGCAATATTGTTTGATAAATTCCACATTCTGTTGGATTACTTCTTTTGGGAATGAGTATAAAGATGGATCTCTTGCAGTCAGTTGACCAGGGAGCTGTCCGCTAAATTTCTCGGCACAACCTGGTGAATGCAACTGGGGCTGCATCTGTTGAAATATGTCAGTTTGTATCCCATCACTTCCTGAGGCCCTACGCCTGTGTTTTACTTCAGAATCCAATTGGAATGATCAAGTTTTATTTACAGAATAGCAAATATTATATTTATTTTACCAAAATAAATATTGGAAAAACAAACCCCCTTTTATTGATAAACTCCAGCAGCAGACAAGTGCTCGTTAGGGGTGACTGAGGAAGCTAGTGGAACATGGAGAAATTGAGAGTATTTTCTATTTCTATAAAATCATTTACTAATTTAATATTCTCAGACTGTGGTGTTCATGTTGCTGCAAAAGCACCTGTTGCTTTTACTTCTTAGAAAGATTTCTAGGTTCTGTTTCTATTAACTTGCTATTTTGGTTTGTTTCAGACTTCAGAGAAGGAGCTTATAAGTAAGGAACAAGGCAATGAAAAGGCATCCGGGGCCTCTGATGTTGTTCTTTACAAAATCGACGTGCCTGCCAATCGCTATGATCTCCTGTGTCTGGAAGGATTGGTCCGAGGACTTCAGGTCTTCAAAGAAAGGTAGAGAAACATGTGTGTTAAATACTTTGCTAACTTGAATTTCATTTCTTTTTAATCCCAGTCATTATCGGCCATCCTAGTCAGCTTTTTAGAAGAATTCTCGTTGGACAGGTTCACAGCATTAGGTCTGCGTGGATCAGGAAGGAGGATGTCTGAGGGATGAGATTCATGTGTACTGCAGCCACTTTGAAACTGCCTGAATGCTGAACCATAGTAGCCTTTCCTTTTCGGAACATTTTAAAACTGGAGTGGTTAATGATTTTGTGGCTTCTTTAATTTTTTTTGTAGTGTTTTTTTTTAAAGTCAGGTTCAGAGCTCTGGTGGCCTAGTGGCAAGGGGCTGAACTTCAATTCCAGAGACACGCAGTTCAAATCCACCAGATGCTCTGCTGGAGAAGGAGGAGCAATCTCCTCCTGTACCGGTCAGATCCAGTTTGACAATACACACACAAAAAAATTTAAAAAAAAAAAATGGCCAGACCTTAACGACACTTAACTAGAAACAGAGTCACTCCCTCACTAACTTCCCTTGAGTCAAGACCGAGGCTGTGAATGACAAGAGGAGATTGCCCATCTTTTTCCCTGTGGAGCTGGCAGTGGATTTAAACTGCCCGAGAGACGCCATCTTCAGGTTAGCTGCACAGCTCCCTACAGAAGTGGAGAAGGGATTGTGAAAAACAAGGCATTCAAACTTTGTAAAGAAGTCAGAAGAAAACGAAACCAAAAAAGTGGAGATGGGAACACTTGACGTGTTAGTAATAAAATAAGTGAGCTCAGGGATGGCGTGCCCTCATTAACAGTCTTATGATGGCTGTATGATCTTACACAAATTAATTGGCCTCTGTGGTTTCTGTTTCATGATTTGTAATGTGGAAGAATTTAAGACCCTTTCCAGATGTGCTTATAGAAGGCCTGGTGGCACAGCGGATTGATCATGGGGCAGCTGGCAGGTTGACAGTTTGGATCCACCGGCCTCAGGGAGAAGGATGTGGTGGTCAGCTTTCATAAAGGCTTACAGCCTGGAACCCCTGTGGGGCTGTTCTGCTCTGTCCTGTGGGGTCACTGAGTCAGAAGAGATTTTTTTTTTTTTTTTTTTTTTTTAGAAGAGATTTGACACAGTGCGTTTGGTGGGTCCAGAGAGTCGAATAATGAAGATACAAGATAGTGAATGTAGAAACTGAAAAGCAGTGAGCCAATAATGTTGTTGTTGTTATGTGCCATCGAGTTGCCTGCAACTCATAGCGACCCTATGTACAACAGCCCTAAACCCTGTTCTGTCCTGTGTCAGTCACATTGCCTCTGACACACCCATCCAGATTACCCCAGTCACTGAATCCACCTCATAGAAGGTCTTCCCCTCCTGCGCTGTCCCTCTACTCTACCAAGCATGATGTCCCTCTCCAAGGACCTGTCTCTCCTTACAGCATGTCCAAAGTATGTCAGACGAAGCCCCAGAATCCTTGCCTCCAAGGAGTAACCTGGTTTAACCCTCTCTAGAATGGATCTGTTTGTTTTCTTGGCAGTCCATGGTATTCTCAATACTCTTCTCCAGCACCACAGCTCAAAGGCATCAATTCTCCTTCTATCCTCCTTGGTCATTGTCCAACTCTCTGATGCATAACAAGTGATGGCGAAGACCATGGCCTGTATCAAACGCACCTTAGTCTCCAGGGAGACACCACTGCTCTTCAGTACTCTGGAGAGGTCCCTAACAGCAGACTTTCCCATGGCAATGCGTCTTTTAATTTCCTGGCTGTTGGTGCCAAGAGTGTTGACTGTGGAGCCAAGCAGACTAATGCTGTGTACAATCTCAATCTCGTCACCATCTGTTACTTTGGTTTTCATTGCCTGGTTGTTCACTGATCAGTTGAAAACCTGTACAAACGTCTGCCTGGTGCCTGGATTCTGAAACCATACAGCTGTGGAGTAATGGGTCTAGGTGAAACTGTGGTTATACATTTAAAGTTCACTGCTGTCGAGTCAGTTCTGGCCCATAGTGACTGCCCATCAGCTTCCTGAGGCTGTAAATCTTCACAGGACTAGACGGCTTCACCTTCCTTCAGCCGAGCAGCTGGTGCCTTGGAACTCCTGACCTCTGCAGCCCCACACAGCCTGCTGCTCCCAGGGCACAGCTCTGAGTGTGTTTAGTTCACGTACCTGAATTTCAGGGTTGACACCATCGGTTCCATGCATGACTATCAGATGTTCATATTTTAGAGTCGGAGACATTCCCTTCTGGTTGTTTCTCAAACCTGCCTAATCAGAATCTCTATTTTCAATGGGATTTTTATGATCAGACAAATGTTGGGAAAGTGACTTAAAACTATTCCTACTCAAATACAACAGTGGAGACACAGACCGAGCTTGGACGTGTTCCTTCAGTGCCGCCCACCTCGTGAGCACTGATGTGTGGATCTGTGGAAGGACTGTAGGCTTGTGGATCAGGGAGTCGGGAGGACCCCTGGCTTGTTGACTTGACATGGTGCCATGTGGGGGCTAGGGCTGAATGAGGAGACCGACAGATCTGGAATGCAGGAAGAGGTGTGGGCTCTTGAGTTTGCAGCTGATGCCCATTTGAACCTACCTGTGGATGTCGAGGGATGAGTTGACCAGAACCCAGCCAGGTGAAGAGCAGACGATCCAGGCTGTGAGGTAGGGTCAGCTGCTGCTGCTACCAGAGGGTGTCCTCTGGACTGGACTTTGCTTGTGGATGCAGATGCTCAAAGTGAGTTGAACAGAAGATCCTTCAGCAAAAGGGACAGACTTGTTGCCTCAGAGGACTGGTTTGATAGGGATGGACTAGATAATTGGCTGTCTTAAAAGGGAGATATTAGGGCAGGAGACATGAAGTAGCTGACTCACACATTTTGATGAAAGCAGTTATTAGGAAGATGATGGTAAGGTAGGGGGAACCACCTTATATAACATAAGTGAATGAAATATAATCTAAATGAAAGACTGTATGAAACTCTGCACATTCATGAGACAGTATATATGAATGATAAAAATATTCATTGAAAAACCTATTCATGCTCAAAGTGTGTTTCGTGGACGAGCAGCCTGTGTGTCACCTGGGCTGGTAGGTGGCCCTGAGTTAGCTGCCTTCGACCCCTTGGAGGACAGCTCTGAGCCCTGGACTGTCCCACCCCAGCCTCTAGCTCTGATGCAGTGTGGCCACTGTGACAGTCACTGTGTCCGTGCCTCTTGTTAAAGCTCTTCCTCTTTTTGTGACCTTTCCAATGATGATGTCTATTTTCTTGCTCCACTCAAGACCAACTGAAGCAGGATCTGGTTTAACAAAACTCCCAGTTGCTTGTAAGCACATGGAAGCTTGAGACGCATTATTGTCTTAAACCAGCCGTTCCCAGCCGATTCTGGTGCTGACAGTTGCCTGGAGAGGTCTTCGAAGTGCCCTGTTCGCCAGGCCTTTCCCTTTTGTATCCCGGGTCAGTAGGTCCAAATGGGACTCGGGAATCTGTATTTCCAGTAATCATTTACTAGTCTTTGTCATCAGGTTGATTCTAAACCATACAACCCTGTAGGACGGGGGTTTTCAAGAACGTGAACCTTTACAGAAGCAGGCAACTTCATCTCTCTCCCAAAGTGGCGGGTGGGCTTGAACCACTGACCTTCCAGTTAGCACCTGAGTACTTTAACCACAGAGGATCCAGGGTCCAGTCTTACTAAGTTTTATTTTCTTAGCAGTCTAGAATCTCATGATTGAAATCAAACTTTAAAGGCCGTCTCATCCAGCCCTGCAGGTGATACTTCAGTGGCCCCGCACAATCACTTCCTTCTTTCTCCCCGTCTCAGGCTGACCTTCTGTTGAGTTTTTAAGGCTGTAAATCACACGGGAAAACTGCCTGTCTTTCTGTCCAGAGCACCGGGTGGATTTGAACTTCTAGTGGAGTGTGCTGTTTGGATCAGCTCTGTGGCTTTCTACATTCTGTGCCAACAGAACTTCCCCAAACAGCTGCTTGGTTAATTGTTTTTAAGCCTCTGCCGGGAACCTGACCTTGGGCATCATATTTCTCCCTTTTAAAGGAACACTAGAATGAAAGGTTCAAATCCAGCAGCTGCCCCTGAGAAGAAAGGGGGACAGTCTCCTCCCACGAAGATTCATATCGGATACCCGATACAGGGTCACAGTGGATCAGAATATACCCAGAGGCAGTTGGATCTATCATTTTGTGACAATTCTAAATGTTAGAGAGTTGGTTAGATTTTTTTTAGTAGTCAAACTTTGACCTATTATAATTTCAACTCACTGTCTTGGTTCTGTTTATTTTTGTATAATTTCTATACATGACTAGAATATAAATAACCTTATCAAATATTTTGATTAACTGCTTATTTGATTTACTCTTATTTTAGGATAAAGGCTCCAGTATATAAACGGGTAACACCGAATGGAGAAATGCACAGATTGACCGTGACAGAAGAGACAGACAAAATACGCCCTTACGCGGTAGCAGCCGTTCTCCGCAACATAAAGTTTACAAAAGATCGCTATGACAGCTTCATTGATCTTCAGGAGAAATTACACCAGAACATTTGCAGGTTTGTGGTTGTGTCACCTTCCTCCCACCTCCCCTCTTTCAGCCTCCGCTCTCTCCTTTTCGGTTCCTGTCTCCCCCTCCTCTCCATCTGTAGTCCCTTTCCCTCCTGAATCTATCTCTTCCTCCCTGGCAGAGTTTTTCATAGTATTTCTAATTTAATAACGTGAGAGTACCAAGAGTTCAAATCTGCTTTATCAGTATATTTGTTTCTGCCTTTTTCCTTTTTTTTTTTTTATGTTGAGAAAAATTTGTATTTAGAATTAACCAGCTGGACTTAGTTTAGATGATCCCAATTTTGTTGGCAACATCCAAAGCATCATAGTCAGGAGCAAGTCGAACATAGGCCTTCTTCTCTCCATCAGGCCTAATCAAAGTGTTGACCTTGGCCAAATCAGTGTCATAGAGCTTCTTTACAGCTTGTTTAATTTGGTGCTTGTTGGCCTTGACATCCACAATGAACACAAGTGTGTTGTTATCTTCTATCTTCTTCATGGCTGACTCAGTGGTCAGGGGAAATTTGATGATGGCATAGTGGTCAAGCTTGTTTCTCCTGGCGGCGCTCTTCCGGGAATATTTGGGCTGCCTTCGGAGTCTCAGCGTCTTAGGCAGCCGGAAGGTGGGTGATTTGCGGATCTTCTTTTTTTTGGCCGTGGATGCCCTTCAGGACGCCTTCTTGGTCTTTAATGCCTTTGCTTTGGCTTCGTTTTGGGAGGGGCCGGGGCTTCCTTCTTCGCTTTAGGCGCCATCTTCGTAGAAAGCTGAATGGCCTGTGCGTGGAGAAACATGGAGACCTAGGAATTTTTTTTCTTCGTTCAAATCATCATTAAATATAAACTGTTGTAGTTTGAAGTATTTTCTGTAGTTTAAAATATTAAAAAAAAAATTAGCAGTCAGTCACACTTTTTGAGTTGTTGCTGTAGTTGTATACCATCACGTTTGAACGACCCCATGGCTGACCCTCCGGCAGGTTTTCAGAGGCAGTTAATTGCACAGGAGGAGATGCCCGTCCTTCTCATGCGGAGCAGCTGGTGGGTTCAAACCACATGCTTCGAGATTGCAGTGCAGCTTCTTACCACTGACCTAGTGCCCCCGTAGTAACACTGTAGGACAGAGTAGAATTACTGCATAGAGTTTCCAAGCCTTCAAGGAGTTTTCATGGAAGGGAGTCCTGGTGGCCTAGTGGGTAAGGGGTTGCTCTGCCTAGCAAAGGCAGGCAGTTCAAACCCCCCCCAACTGCTCCTTGGGAAAAAGATGGGCAGTCTCTGGTGAGATTTCCAGCCTCTGAAACCCCCTGGAGCATCTGCTGTAGGTCGGTTCTGACGCGGCGTCAATGAGTTGTTCAGTCCTGTGGAAGCACACTGCCATGCCTCCCACAGGGTGAGTTCAAACCTCCAACCCTTTGTTTGGCAGCCAGGCTCTTACCCTCTACAATACCACAGCTCCTTAAGAATCTTAAATCTCTCCACTCCTAGAGGTCAAGGAAATCAACAGTGGGAGTCCTTGAGCTACTTTTAGTATTTATTGGCCTCGTGGTAAGAAATTGTGTTGCAGTCCAGACCGAAGTGTTTCAAATCCACCACCACCGGAGAAGGATGGGCGGTCTCCTGTGCATTAACTGTCTCTGAAAACCCACCACCGTAGGGTCAGCTGTGGGCCGCTTGCAACTCAAGGGCGCTCAGTAACAATGGAAACTGCTGATAAGCGAACTGAAGCTCCAGCTAACACTGACACCTCAGGTTTTCTTTGTGTACCTGGAATGTAGCAACATTGGGCATTTAATTGTACTCCCAAGTATGAATGCTGGATATCTAGGTCTTGAATGGAAATAGAAAAAGTTGTTTTATTTTTTAAATAACTGGAGTCTGGTAAATCATGGAGACATACAGAATAGGCTGTGGACAGGGTTGAAAGAGATTATTTAGTGGAGTGGGTTTTTAAAATTTTTTCATTAAAAAGTATTTAAAAATAAAAACCTACATTTGTAGTTGAGCTCCCCAGGTTTTTTTTTAAAAAATTTTCTTTTTTTAATTTTATTGTTATTTATGTGCATGTGTATTCAAATTGGATCCGACTGGTGCAGGAGGAGATTGTCCCTCCGTCTCCAGCAGAGCATCTGGTGGATTCGAACCACATACCTCTGGGATTGCAGTGCAGCTTCTTGCCACTAGGCCACCAGATCCCCCCAGGGGGTTGTTTGTTTGTTTGTTTGTTTTTTAATTAACACATGATTGTTGCAAGTAACATTTCTGTTCCGTGTTTTAGAGTATGTTTGTGAGCTTGCTTTGTTGTTAGGTGACTTCATGTGTGTCCAGATCTTAGTGGTCCCCACCCCCCACTGAGTACATCAGAGCCGCCCGCTGCCCCACCTGCTGCCCACTGGGCACCAGCCTCACAGTCACTGCTGAGCTGGACCCCGTGGTTGCCCCCAGTGGCAGTCCGTCTTGCTCGGGGTCTTTCTCTCCCCACCGCCCTCTACTTTATCCCACTCGATGTTTTTCTGTAGAGAGTAGCCCCTCCTGATAATGCCCAGAGTGTGTGAGGCGAAGAGTCAGCATCATGATTTCTGCAGTGCGTCCTGGCTGTCCTCGTGCCAGGGCAAGCCTGTTTGTTTGGCGCATTCTCTCAGGATTCTTCACCAAACCACAATTCAAAGGCATCAGTTTCTCTTTCTTATTCATTGTCCGGTTCTCATGTATTTCTGAGGTGACTGAAAATACCGTGGCTTGAGTCTGGTGTACCTTATTCCCGAAGTAGCATGCTCCCTCTTTTAGCTTGTTAAAGAACAGATTTACCCAGCACAGCGTTTGAATTCTTGACTGCTGCTTCCACGAATAGTTGTGATAAGTAGTTATTAAACAAAAGGTGAAGACCTTAAGCTTCCTTATAAAACAAAACGTCAAGACCTGGATAGGGAGCTCAGGTGGCCTAGAGTAAGGAGCTGCTCTGCCAACCTGCAGGTTCACAGTTTGAATCCACCAGCTGCTCCACCGGAAGAGGATGGACAGTCTCCTGTGTGATTTACTGCCACTAAAAACCCACTGGAGGGCCAGCTATGTGTTGGTTTTGACTTGATGTTAGAGCAGCAACCATACAAGACTTTAAATATTTCAAAATGCAAAACAGAATGTAAGATTTCTGACAAGTGTAGATATCCCTTCTGGACGTACTCATTTTATTCCCTGTATTTATGTAAATTAGAGAGTCTTTCTTAACTGTAAGCTCTATTTACCTGCCCTCTGCGGAGGTCTTGAGCTTGTTCCGAGGTGAGGAGCAGGAGACATCCTGGTACTTCTGGCATGCTTGTCAGCTAATCCTAATTAACCTCTTGTTGAATTTGTGTTTCTATGGACTATAGCTGTTTCATCTAAGAGCCCTGGTGGCAAGGTGGATTAAACATTGGTCAGCCAACCAGACGGTTGATAGTTTGGATCTATTTCCATAAAGATTCCCACACCAACACACACTTCCTGTGGGCCAGACCTCACTCATGACCTTCCACTGGCTCCCTGAGGTTGTAGTTCTTCAAGGGAAGGAGCCGCTGGTGGATTGGAACTCCTGACCTTTGGGGTTAGCAGCACAATGCAGCACAGGGCCTTCTGTAAATATTACAGTCTTGGAAGCTGTAAGGGGTAACTTTACTCTGGCTTAAAGGATTGTGATGAGTTGGAATTGCCTTGATGGCAGTGGGTGTACAGAGGGTTTCATCTGAAACATTACATTTATTGGCATAAAGTGGTTCATAATATTCCCATATTACCCTTTCTAGTATCCATAGGATTTGTCGTGTTCCTGCTTCTTATAGCTTTATTTCTCTTTTTCTCCTATTTCACATATTGCTGTAATTTCCTTTAATTACCTTAAAATGAACAGCCAGCTTTTAACTTTTCCTACGTACTAAATTAAACTTTAAATGTTAGTCACAGTTCTTTAATGTAAAATTTATATTACTAATTAATATGTGATCAAAAAGAATTTAAAAAACCCACAAGATAGAGCAAGGGGTGTATTTATTCTAATTTAATGTAAGCATTTATGTTCGTGTGAGGGCACTAAGAGGAACTAGTAAAAGAAAATAAAAGTAATGCTGGCTGTGAAAATGTCCTATGAGTACTATTCGGGAAAGCATATTGACAAGGAAAGAATTTGAGCGCCTTCATAGAATCTGTTTTCAAAGTAGCTTAGTCATTTGTCATTTTAGTTCACAGTTGCAGGAATTTACATTCCACTAAAGGTACCATTTAGCAAGTAACATTTTTAAGAAAGGGTCTGTAAAAGAATTCTTTTAAAATAAATAGTCTGTTTTCTTAGAAATTTTGCTTTGGAATATTCACCTAACATTCTCTTTAACATTTAGAAAAAGATCGTTGGTCGCCATTGGCACTCATGATCTGGACACGTTATCAGGACCATTCACATACACCGCAAAGCGTCCTTCAGATATCAAGTTCAAGCCTCTGAATAAGACCAAGGAGTACACAGCTTGTGAACTTATGAAGCTCTACAAGGTAAATGTTCTTCTCTGTTGTATGGTAGCTGCGTCTGAATCGTTAAATTCCTTCAAAAGGAGCCCTTCGAATAGGGAAATACAAGGAATGCTTTTTTAAAAACACTAGTATCTGGACACCAGCCCAGAAATAATGGATTCGTTTTATCGAGTCTGGGAACTGAGTGTACTTTGTAGTTGTTGTTTCCTCAATTTCCCAGACGCTTTTAATGGATAGTTAGAATTGAGACTCACTGAAATAAACCAGACCTCACTGTAACCTTCACAACTGCATATAATTAAAATCCATGCAAGCTTTATGTGAGAAATACTATTGCAGAGTGTCCCCCGCTCGTTATTAATGTTTTGGCGTCACTTGAAACGCATCCCACTGCCGTCGAGTCAGAACCATGTAATCCATAGCTGACTCTGCAGGTGAGTTTCCGAGCTGTAGCCTGAGTGAGAGGAGAGGGCTCGTCTTTCTCCATGGAGTTGCTGCTGCTGTCAGACCGCTGGAGGGGCCGCCTCTGGATGAGCCCTGCAGCTCCCTACAGACCAGGGCGTGACAGCCCCTCGCCCTTTTCAAGTCAATAGGTCACGGGTGTGTGTTACTCAGAAAAGCAGCTCTGCTTATCTTTGGTGTGATTGGCAAATGAGTTCTTCTGTTTACCTGAGTAGTTCTGTAGTGGGTTCTGTCTTGTTGGAAGTGACTCCGGCGTAGGGTGTATCAGGGGAGATTTATTTTTACTCTTTAGAACAACTCGGTTACTCAGTTATGTATTCCTTTTCTTTTGCCAACAGAAGATGAAGTGGTACATGGATATTACTTTATATCAGAATGTCTTATAAATTTAGATATTTCTGAGGACTCTTGTGGGTTTTTTCCCTTCTTTTTTCTTGACTTACGTCGTTGTTGTTAAGTGCCGTCGAGTCACAGGCGACTCATAGCGACCCTATGAAGGAGAGTCCTTGACTCTTGGGTGCCTTTCATCCTCTCTCCAGGTTCATAGGGTTTCCGGAGGCAAGCTATTATGGAAGTGGACGCCACTCCTCCTTCCATGCTTGTTTAATCAGGGAGCTCTACCCCACTCTGAGTCCGCACTGGGTAGTCAATCATTAACGCATTTGACACATCAGTGTCACGGTGTTCAGCCTCACAGCAACCACAAGTGACTACGGTATGGCAGCTTGTACACCAGGAATATATGACCTAGAGGAATGTCTAAACAAAAACAATGAAAGACAAGGCCCTAGGGCCACGGAGTAAAAGTCACCCACCTTTGGCTTGGTAGCATCGCTTTCTGTCCACTGGGCCAGCTGATCTCTCTCTGTTGATATTATTGTTGTTAAGTGCCATCGAGTCGCAGGTGACTTGTAGAGATCCTATGAAGGAGAGTCCTCGGCGCTTGGGTGCCTTTCATCCTTTCTCCAGGTTCATAGGGTTTCTGGAGGCAAGCTATTACGGAAGTGGATGCCACTCCTCCTTCCAAGCTTGACTTACGTTAGGTAGGTGAAAGAAATAAAAGATGACATTTGTTGGACCTTTTTTTTTTCTCCAGACTGACAACAACCTTAAACATTACTTACCTATCATTGAAAATAAACCTCTCTACCCAGTCATCTATGATAGCAATGGTGTTGTCCTGTCAATGCCTCCGATCATCAATGGTAAGTTCTTTCAAAAGCACGTAGACTCTTTGCTGCTTCTTTTTCTTTAAAATTTCCGTATTATTTGCTATAAACTGGCTGATCCACATCAAATTATTTTAATCTGAGCCTTTCAAGTCTGTCATTTTGATTATAGTAGCTCTTTTCATCCGTTTATTCAAGAAATGGAGTCATCTAGCATTTTTCTGGTGATTTTCCTGACATTTCTAAATGAGTATTGATAAGTTCATAAATATTTTTCTGTGCCTGTCTCTGGATTCTGTTCTATTCCTCCAAGAGATGTTGTTATTTTGATCGTAGCAGGCAGTTAACTTGAAATCACACTCTGTCTTGCCTGCAGTTTTGTGTTGTTATTGTACCATCAGGTAAGAACTGACTCAGAGCTGACCCTCGAGCAGTAAATCTCGTGGGAGGAGCTTGCCCGCCTTCCTCCTGCAGAGCCAGCTAGTGGATTTGAACTGCACACATTTGAGTTGACAGTTCAACTCCTTACCCCTAAGCCACCCCAACTCTCTGCAGTTTTATAGTTGAACTAAACAGTTTACATTTTTCCATCTTAACTCATTCCTGAAGGCTTTTTGATGAAGCACCTTAAGTGTATTCATAACATTTAATGATGTTTCAGCTGCAGATGCCCTCCAGTGCTGTCAGTGACGAGGAGATTGAGGTGATTTTGGCTCCTTCTGCATTTCTTGGATTGTATTAGGATAGTGGTTAGGTGCATGAGATCAGTTTGATCCAAGCCGTGTTCTTCTCAGTTACTTGATATGCATCTGAAAGTTGGACAGTGACTAAAGATGATAAAAGAATCATCAATGCCCTTTGAGCTGTGGTGTTGGAGAAGAGTAGTGAATATCCCGTGGCCTACCAGGAGAACAATATGTCTCTGTTGGAGGAATTGCATCCCGGGTGCTACTCGGAGGCAAGGATGGTGAGACCTCGTGTCACATACCGTGGACATTATAGGAGAGGCCAGTCCTTGGAGAGGGACATGACGCTTGGAAAGGTGGAAGGTCAGCCTCAGGGAGGAGGACCCTTATCAGATGGACTGATACCGGTGGCTGTATCAGTGGGTACAAGTATATAGGAGATGGGTTGGCCCAGGATAGGATAAGGTTCACGGTTATTGTTCACAGGGTCACTGAGTTGCTCTTTTAACGTACCTTCCTGTTAGTTTATAACCATGGTCAAGTAGCTTACTCTTTCTGAGCCTTAGTTGCCGTGTATATAACTCCTTTTTAGGTAGTCTTTACCATCACATAAAGATTAAATGAGACAACGTATGTTAGAGCTTGGCATAGCACCGGACAGTGGATGCACTCAGTAAAGACGTGTCATTATTTTATTTTTATTCTCTAGTTTATCATGAGGGAGCTCTGGTGGCTGAGTGGTAAGAGGCTTCGCCGCCGGCTCAAGTGCACGTGGTTTGAATCCACCAGCTGTTCTGCAGGAGAAAGATGGACAGTCTCCTCCCATGGGATTTACTGCCTCTGAAAATCTGCTGACGGGTCACCTATAAGTTAGAGCTGACTTAGTGTCACATAACAAAAGCAACAATTTATAATGAAGACTTAAAAGCAAAGCTGTATAGCCCCTTACTGCTGAGGAGTCAGTTTATATTATGCCTCAACTTAAAACTGTATTTTCTGTTTTATTGAGCTTTTAGTTTACTTAACATTTCTGAAAAGGACTTTTAAGAACGCTGTTGTTTTGTTTGCAGGAGATCATACCAAGATAACACTAAAGACTAGAAACGTATTTATTGAATGCACAGGAACTGACTTTACTAAGGTAAAAAATAAGTTCTGTTTTTGTACTGTCAGACAGCACTTTACAGTATGTTCGTTTTTTGGGTGTAAACTTATTTTAGGTATTTTGAAAACGAGAAACAGATATTCTATACCTTAGTTATATGGTGCTTTCATTCATTCAACAAACAGTGAATAAGCACCTGCTATCCTTCCAGTGCCAGGAATTTAATAACGGATGATGTGTTTTGAACTTGAAGGAATTATTCTTATTAACTCCCATAAACAGAATGGGATAAGTACCTTAGTGAGAGCTGTACAAGTCATTTCTCTTTCTTGGCTTATTGTAAATGGCAAATAGTTTTATGCCTTTGTGAACATGGGGAAAAAAAGTAGTGAGTTGGCTATAAAGACATTTTATTTATCAAATTGTTAAAAGATTTATGCACAAAAGCCATCCAGAAGCACGTTCATGTTCTTGTTTGTCGCTGCGTTTATTGACGTGGAACACTGGAAACATCCTCCAGCTGCAGGTCACTTCACGTGACTTCTTTACACATTTTGGGGAAGCAGAGTGAGTTGGCAAGTAAGCAGACAGAAGCTTAAACGGCAGGAGAAGGCTTGAGTTCAGAAGTTGGACAGATAAATGGCATTCATATACATTGTAGATGTTTGAAGACCATCATAAGGCATTTTATTTTAACAAGTTTTAAAAAGTTACTCATTCTTCAACAGACTTTGGGTATCTTCCCTGAGCTTATATATATCACACAAGCAAAACAAGTACAAGCAAAGCATGCATGTGACCCAGCAAAGCTTTGAATGAATATTGACACAGTAAAGGCCTTGTCAGACTAAGAAAGTCAGATTTACTTCAGTTGAGTCTGTTTCGGCTCAGAGTGACCTTTCGTTTCCAGAGCGGTGAAAGGCACTGTGGGAGACAGTGGTGGATTTCAGACAAAGGGAACACAGAGACTAGGGGTCACCAGTGCAGCCTGCTGCTGATGATGCCACCAGGGCTTCCTATGGACTTTAGAGATTGATTCGATATTATTATTATTATTATTATTATTATTATTATTTTAACTGGGGCAAAAAAAAAGTATCATGCTTTCAAAGGAAAAGACAATCATTTGCTCATAATAATCAAATGAAGTAACCTTAATGATGAGATGACAGATGTACAGAAAAGATCAGAAGCATCTTGGTCAAAGTTACACCACGAGGTAGTGTTTGAGTGAGCCCCAGGCATCAGACAGTCTGTCTGGCTTCCAACAGTTAGGAGAGTGGTAATGTCTTTTCCTGGTAATTAGTCATTTCTCTCTCTCAACTTGGTAAATTCAACAAGGAAAGCAAATGATTTATCTCCATATTGGATTGTAACAGGACTGTCAGAATTGCATAAATACAGAATTCCTATGGCTAAGAACCGGCCTATGGTTAGAATTTCTTATTTCACTTTCCTTTTTAGAACATATCTATAAAGATCCAATTTTAGGTATTTGGGAACGAAATGATACTAAATATGAATTCATTTCCATTTAATGAAGAGAGAGTTTGTT
The DNA here is from genome assembly GCF_000299155.1 of Elephantulus edwardii. Lineage (NCBI taxonomy): Eukaryota > Metazoa > Chordata > Mammalia > Macroscelidea > Macroscelididae > Elephantulus > Elephantulus edwardii. Next base: position 5,107,173 of record NW_006399837.1, on the reverse strand, counting down.
TTTAGAGAGCCATCCTTTTTTATTGTTCTTTCTCTCATTGCAGGCAAAAATCGTCCTTGATATTCTTGTCACCATGTTCAGTGAATACTGTGAGAATCAGTTTACGTAAGTTCACATATCATTTTATCAGTTGCTGAAGGAGCCTGGGTGGTGTAGTAGTTGCTTGGCTGATAGTGAAAAGGTCATTGATTCCAAGTCACTCCTTAAGAGAAGAGGCGTGGAGGTCTGCTTTAAGATTACGCCCTTGGGAACATTGCTGAGCAGTTCTGCTCTTCAGTGTCAGTCCCTGTACATTACAGTCAACTCAGCAGCGGTAGACTTCGGGTGTATTGACTGCCTCCTGATCTCAAGACAAGGCATCAAGGCCTCGTGCTAAATTTATAGAGGAAACATGGCTCCTGGGACTAGAATATAAGACCATGTGCATAAATAACGTGCAAAATAAAATGTGACTAAGTAATTTTACAAGGTTCAGTGATGTCTGTTTGTAAGAACACATTATTGTCAGATGAGGCAATCTGGAAAGACCAATCAGGGGATGAAATTTAAAGTGTATTTAAAGAGGATTAAATTTGAGAAAGTAAAGGTGGGGAACAGTAACAAGCAGCTAAACAAAGGCACAGAAGTGTGCAGGAGCGCAGCGTCTGTCCTGTGCACAGACGGCCTCTTTTACAAACATGCAGCTTGTGCTTGCCTATATTGTTAGGTAAGTTTGCCCCTTGAAACGCTTGAAGCCATCTCTGCTCTAATCCAGTTTTTCATCACTTTCTGTATATGCCGTTTCTACATCATGGAAAAGGTTGCCAGACTTTCCTTGCATTAATGTTAAATAAGAATTATATATTTACCTTACCTCCAAATCCGACTTAAGGACTTCCTTGGGCCTAACAGCGCACTGAAGAATGAATCTCATCCATAACCTAGGGAGTGCCTGCATTTCCGTATGATGACTGCATTTTTAACAAAGCCCATCGTTTTAAATTAAAAAAAAATCAGGGGAGCTCTGGTGGTCTAATGGCAAGGAGCTGCAACTACAATCCCAGAGGTGCACGGTTCGAATCCACCAGATGCTCTGCTGGGGAAGGAGGGACAATCTCCCCCTGTACCAGTCAGATCTGATTTGATGGTACACTCACACAAAAAGAATAATTAAAAAAAAAAAATCCCCAAAACAAAACACCCAAATATTTAACAGCCTATACATCCCTTACCATATGTTGGTATTATCGTTTATTCTCGAGAATTCATTATCATTAAAATGCCTGTCTGTAGAAAGCATAAAAAAAGTCCAGCTCTTAGCTGTCGAGGTGGAGCTGATGTATAACTTTCCCTCAGTTGGTTTTCTGAGACTATAAATTGCATCCTTTTCCCTTGTTTTTCCCCTGAGGAGCTGCTGATGGACTCAAGCCGACAGGGAGGCATAGCCTCGGAGGTGTCTGTGCATCTCCCCACAGTCTGTGTTACCAGAGCTCCTATGTAGAAATGGTCCAGGCGGTATCTTTTTTGAAAAAGATTGGTAAACGCTTTAGTGGTTCAGTTGGTATATGTTATGTGACGTGCCACCTTGGTAAGGCCTAGAATGTGTGTATTGTCCTGACAAGTCCCTATGGGGTGCATGCTTCCAAAGGGTAGGAAGTCACCTTATCAAGTGAGCACTGCTCACTGTAGGGACCAAGAGAGCTGCTGGAAATGGAGTAAAAATTCAGAAGCAAGCCCACTGCCCCCGAGTCCCACTCAAGCAACTCTCCGTGGGGTTTCCAAGGCTGTAACTCTTTCTAGGAGGAAACTGCCCCTCTTTCTCCTGAGGCTCAATTGGTAGATTTAAACCACTGAGCTTTCATTAAGCAAGTTGACTACTTCGTCCTGTGCCACTGGAATTTCTAACATTGTATCTAGGAAGATGAATCCAAACAGTGTTGGAATGTGAGTTGGGCTGAAAGTTGTAGATCAATGAAAGATTTGTTAGTAAACGCATTTCTGGATTTGCAGCCCTTTTTGTCCTAGGTACTTATGTCTTGTCCTTTTTTCCAGAGTTGAGGCAGCTGAGGTCATTTATCCTAATGGGAAATCACATACTTTTCCAGTAAGTATGTAAGACGTTGGTTGGAGGTGGTGAGGCGGGAAACAGTAACAGTAATGACCGTAGAATGCGGCTGTGGCCCTTAGCAGTCCGCCTGGCCGTGCACTTTATGTACGTGATGACGTGGCAGCCAGCGGGCAGGTCCTTGTCAGGAGGGGCATGCAGACCACTCCAGCTTGGGAATGAATGGCCTCCTGTTGGTGTGGACTCAGTGTGACGGGCGTACGGTGGGACACTTGAACTATTGTTTTTTTGGCCACATACAGCTGCTTTCATGAGAGAAAATAGAAAATCTTTAGCAGGCTTTATAAGCATTTACAAATGATGTCTTGTGCCAATATTTAATGTAGGGAATGGTGGTTGATTATTGGAAAGAGAAGAATAATTGACATTTTATATTAGTTACAAGCAGTGTGACTTGTCCAGCAAATAAAATGTCCATGTATATAGATGTAATGTTGGACATTTTTTCCTTCATGGTAATGTTCTAAACCGCCAGGTTTATTTTTGTTACTTGGCTTTAATGAAAATCTCTTGGGAGGAGAGTGAAATTGAGCAATAACAACAAGAAAACTCAATTAGAAAGAGTCCAAAGCTATACTCGGTGGAGAATGACTTAGGTTTCTCAAACTATAAATTTTATCTATTTTCTGTTTAAGGAATTGGTTTACCGGAAGGAGATTGTGAGAGCTGATCTCATTAACAAAAAAGTTGGAATCAGGTATGCTTTGAAAACTATACCTACTACTTTTGAAGGAATTAAAAAGAGTAATTTGTCTTTCCTGAAAGAGTGCTTAGAAGAGTGTTTTGCTTTCTCTTTACAGTAAATTTGAGGGTTAGTGAAAAAGGAGAACCTTCAATGAAATGGATTGGCATAGAGGCTGCTACATTGGGCATTGATAGTGAGTGTGGCTCAGGACCAGGGGTGTTGGGCTGTTATACACAGGATTGTCAGGAGACAGACACAACTCAGTGGTACCGAACGACAAGGGTAAAACATCAGCTCTCGTACTGTCTGAGAATGGAATAGGGCTACACAAAGAACAATTACTGTCTTAGGCAGGGTTGTATTTTAAAGCCAAGTATCAGCTTGTTTGTGACGTTATTATGTTGTGCATTCCTGTTTCAGAGAAACTCCAGAAAATCTTGCAAAACTTCTGACCAGGATGTGTTTAAAATCAGAAGTCATAGGCGATGGCCATCAGATAGAGGTTGAAGTCCCTCCCACCCGCGCTGACATCATGCATGCCTGTGATATTATAGAAGATGCGGCTATTGCTTATGGCTATAACAACATTCAGATGCATCTCCCCAAAACATACTCCATAGCGAGTCAAGTAAGGTTGCACCCTTAAATAAACACTCCTTCTTGTTAGAAACTGATTATTGAGTGCCAGGAAGCTTCGAGAAAAGCAGACCAGAGAGATTAAGCACTATTTTGACACGCTCAGCTGTGGGAAGCATTTACTGTTGGGGAATACAAAACAGATGCCTGATTGATTGGAGTAAGTTGGAAATCCGTG
>NW_006399837.1:5091950-5103470 GCF_000299155.1 Elephantulus edwardii | reverse complement strand
GTGGGGGGTGGGGGGTGGGGAGGTGTGATTTTCTTAGGTTGGGTAGAAGACAGAGTGTATATGGGAGCGGTGGGAAGAAAGGCTTGTGCACCTGTGAAGACAGGAGGTGGTAGAAGGTAGAATGGTGCTCACAGCAGGTTAGGCAAGCTGGAGGCAGTGATTGTTTTTAGTGACATGTCCCCTCTATATCTCGGTATTTAAAAATAGGGAATTTTATTGCGGAAAAATCAAGCATTTACACTTTTTTCCTCCTCTCCAGTTTCCTCTTAATAAGCTGACCGAACTTCTCAGGCATGACATGGCAGCAGCTGGGTTCACTGAGGCGCTTACCTTTGCCCTGGTACGTTTGACATGCATTTTTCTGCTCATCTGGTTGGCTGATTTCTCTGAGTGTCGGAGTTAGTTATTCTGTGATTCTTTGTGTGAACTTAAAACCTAGACAACTGTTATTTTCAGGTTCTAGAAGAATAACTTTGAGGCTTGGGCATATACCCATCTGGTAAATAAATAGGCTTCTTTTTGTTTTTCTTTTTCTTAAGTCTCAAAAATATGAAGGACTAGAAGAAATGTCTTAATATGACAGATGACAACCTGCATTGTATAGCTTTATCTAAGTGTGGAGGCCTCATGGTGAATTTCAGAACCAAATTTATTGTTAGGATCTTTACTTACTTGGTTGGTGTGCCCACTAGATGCCGCCCTGGCTAAGGGCTCTGGAATGTTCCACATTAAACTTCTTTCTTTGTCTTTGAACATGTTCATAAACATTTGCTTTGAGTTGAAAAGCTGACATTAAAGGCCTACATCAGGAAATGACTTTTATTACAAAATCGAATGGAAGCTCCCCACCCCCACAGATTGACCATTTGAAAGACTAAAATGTGGGTACAATTTGTAGTCCTGCTTTCTTTTCTTTCTTGCTGAGAGCATTTCTGTGATGCCTACAATGTTGCTCTGGAGTAGTAGGTAAGTAACAGTTTAACAATCTAGGACAGCATGTACAAACACACACACAGAGACAGCCAGAAACGGCTACTTGGCTACTTCGTTTATATGACCCAGCACTCATGTTGGCTCCTTTTAGAGTATTTACTGAGGCAGAAGGAATTACTGCAGCGCGTGGAGGCTGCAAGGAGAATCAGTCGTCCTGGTGGCACTTTCTTGAGCATCCCTAGTTGAAAGGACCTTGGGCATCTTCTGGTTCAGCATCTTCATTTTTCTGTTTGAGCAATTCCAGCAATGCTTGTTGAGCATCTTTTTTATGCCAGGCTCTGTACTGATGAGGAAGCCTGAAGCCTTGAACTGTGATCAGAATCCTGACCTTTGAATCCTAGGTACTTTGCCATAGGTCTATGCTATCTATAGAATTATATCATTTCATATGTGTGGGGTTTTTTCATATACCAGTGAAGCACAAGTGGCATCCACTTCCTAAACCACATGCCTGTGAAAACTATGAACTTGAAGACATGACGATAGCTGGGGAAAAGCATTAGGTCTTTTGTTCATAGGGTCGCTATGAGTTGTGCTCTACTCGACGGCAATCAACAACATAGCAATGAAATGATACATGTCCATATGTATGCGTGTGTATACATACACACACATTGTTGCTGTTACTTGCCATCGAGTTCCTTGAAACTCACAGTAACTCAGTGTATAAGTAACTCTGAGTCCTGCTGTATCTTGAGTCAGTTCATTGTCTCCGACTCTCTCTCCTAACCCCATTTCCCCAGTGACTAAGTCAGTCCATCTCATTGAGGGTCTTCCTCTCCTGCGCTGTCCCTCCACCCTTACAAGCATGATATCCTTCTCCAAGGACTGGTTCATCCTGGCATTATGCCCAAAGTATATGAGTCAGAGCTTCGAAATCCTTGGCTCCAAGGAGCAGCCTGGTTTACCCTCTCCAGGATGGACCTGTTTATTTTCTTGGCAGTTAGTACTATGTCCCTTCCCCAGCACCACAATTCAAAGGCAGTAATGATTCTTTTATCATCCATAGTCATTTTCCAGCTCTCTGATGGATAGCAAGTAATCGAGAAGACCATGGCCTGAATCAGGCGCACCTAAGTCACTAGACTGACATTGTTGCTCTTCAGTTTACCCTCTCCAGGATGGACCTGTTTATTTTCTTGGCAGTTAGTACTATGTCCCTTCCCCAGCACCACAATTCAAAGGCAGTAATGATTCTTTTATCATCCATAGTCATTTTCCAGCTCTCTGATGGATAGCAAGTAATCGAGAAGACCATGGCCTGAATCAGGCGCACCTAAGTCTCTAGACTGACATTGTTGCTCTTCAGTATTTTGGAGAGGTCTCTGACAGCAGACATTCCCAATGCAGTTTGTCTTGATTTCGTGGCTGCTGGCACCAAGAATGTTGATTATGGAACCAAGCAAGCTGAAGTTGTTAACAGTCTCAGACTCTTCTCAGACTCTTCTCTGTCATGATGCTGCCACATGCCAGTTGTGAGAATCTTTGTTTTCTTGATGTTGAGCTTCAATCCATATTGAAGGCTACAATCCTTGACCTTCTGCAGCAAATGCCTCACATCCTCCTCAGTTTCAGCAAACACGATTGTGCCATCTAGCTACATATTAAAAAAAAACAAATCCTCTTATTGGGTCAGTTCCAATTCATAATGACCATCTACTTTGTTTCTGAGACTGTAAATCTTTACAAGAAGAAACTGCCAGTTTTTCTTCTGCAAAGAGGCATTTGGGTGCAAAGAGGCATTTGGGTTCAAACCACTGATCAAGATTCTGCACCCCCACAGTTCCATGTACACACCGGTGTCTGCATATGCATGGGCACCTTATCTAAGCCACGGTCTTTTCAGTTTTTATGCAACTGAAAAGTTGGACAGTGACTGAGGATGATAGAAGGTGAATCCATGCCTTCAAGCTGTGGTGTTGGAAAAGTACTAAATTTCCCATGAACTGCCAGAAGAAAGTAATTGTCTTGGAGAAAGTGAACCCGGATGCTCCTTACCAGCAAGGATGAATAAATTTGGTCTCGCTTACTTTGGGCATGTTGTCAAGAGGGACCAGTCCTTGGAAAAGACGACATTATGGAAAAAAGGGAGGATCAGAAGAGAAAGAAGATGTCAATGAGATAAATATAAACACAAGAGTGGACTCAGAGCAGACTAGAGCTGATGAGGATGGTGCAGGATTCAGAGCTGTTGTTCATCAAGTCACTGTGAATCATCGTTGACTCGATGGCACCTTACAACAGCAATAACACATATACGCATCCATGTATGATGTGTGTGTTTGTGTGTACACATAGATATGTAGGCTGTTGGCACTGTCATACACAGCGATCTTATGTACAGCAGCACAGAACATTGGCTGCTCCTGTGCCATCTTCATGGCCATGTTTGAGTTCATCATTCTGGCCACCGTGTTAATCTGTCACCAAAAGCATCATTCACCTTCGCTGACTCTTTCCCAGGGGAGCGTGGCAAGGATCACTACAGCTGCTGGGGAGTGAAGATTCTTAACCATTTTGATGGCTCTCCACCATCCCTTTTTCTAGGTAGAAGGTCAGTTAGTCCTTGAACACAATATGTAGAATAGTGCAGTGAGAAGTTAATGCCTGAGGCTGGAACATAATACAGTAAGAGAATGATGCATCAGTTTCCATGTTAAGTTTTCAATTCTTTTCCAAAAAGATACCTGTAAAGTAGGTAATCACTGTTCATTCTTAGTAATGATTGTGTAATCATTGTCCCCAGTATTCAGCGCTTGCTCTGCCATACGCAGAACTTGTATTATCGTGTTTATTGGTTGTGTTATGTTTAATAGTCTGTGTGTGTTGCTATGACTTCTGACGCTTGTGTCAATTCTGACTCATACCGACCCTGTAACGCAAGAGTCGGGGGTTTGGCAGCTGTGATCAGATCAGCAGGCCTTTTCTCTCAAGGAGTGCCTCACTCACTCACTTGTTGCTGGCCAGGTGACCCTTCAGTGTGTTTTCTGAGCCTGTAAATCACACAGGAGGACCACCAATGGATTAGAACTGGGGACCTATACATGAGATACACAACTCCGTCTCCCTGCGCCTCCTAGATGGATTTTTTTCTGCCCTCTGCCTGCCTACCACACTAATTGCTGGAACATCTAGAAAGGGGGCTGTGAAGGCATTTATAGGTCAAGACGGGGAAATGCGCAAGGTTTCAGGAATCTTCGAAGTACGGTGTATACCACCATCTCCGCGTGAAAGTTTACCGCTGCTGTGAATCATGGCTAGAATTTCTGAGAAGAAATTACGTTGCATCTGCTGTTGATTTGAAATTGATGCATGTTACCTTATATTTAACAAACTGACTAATGTAGAGAATACACATTGCTAAGTGTACTTAGAGCATTCATTTTTTTTTATTAAATTTAACCGTTGTTTTTCCATATTAATCTATTTTGTCTTCACTTGTTAGTGCTCCCAAGAAGATATTGCTGATAAACTTGGTTTGGATATTTCTGCAACCAAGGCCGTCCATATAAGCAATCCTAAAACAGCTGAATTTCAGGTAAGCATCTTAAGTGGGTAATAGTTTAGGTAAAATTCAAGTGGCAATGCATGACTTATGAAAAGGCCTATCAGTTATTCTATCTTAAATGACAAAAGTCTTACAATCTTGTTAATAGTATGTTTTTTTGGTTAATTTATATAAATTCTTACATACTTGACTCACAAAAATTTCTAAAACTTTTCCTACCATCTTTTGGTTAACTTTATAGTTTGTTCTCACTTGCATTGTGCTATCTATGGTAATTGTTTTTTGCCTTTCTTAAAATTCTTGTAAATGACCCAATCTCTTTTGTCTGAACTTTCCATTCCATAATTACTTTTTAAATAATTTCAAATTTCATCTCCTTTCTACTTCTTTTGTAATAGAGAAATCAAATACTCTTTTCAGTTGTTGTTGTGTACCATGAAGTCTGAACCCACCCAGAGCTGACCCTCTGGTGGGTTTTTCAGAGACAGTTAATCAAAAGGGAGGAGATAGTTTATCTTTCTCCCACAGAGCAGCTGGTGGATTTGAACTTCATGCCTTTGGGATTGCAGTACAGTTTTTTGACCCTAGACCACATTTTCTAGTTTATTTATTTATTTATTTTTTAACATTTTATTATTTTGTGTGCGTGTACCGTCAAATCAGATCTGACTGGTACAGGAGGATATTGCGCCTCCTTCTCCGGCAGAGCATCTGGTGGAATCGAACCGTGTTCCTCTGGGATTGCAGTGCAGCTTCTTGCCACTAGGCCACCAGAGCTCCCCTTTCTAGTTTATTTTAGTGAGGATGATACTTTAGTAATAAATTTTAAGTACGTGGAATTATTTACTAATGCCGTAGATGTGCACTACACTGATTAAGTCACTTCTTCCCTACTTGCTAGTAATCAAGTAAGTCAGTTTTTTCTCTGCATTCAGCACCAGAACTTTATAGAACTCTTTAACTAGCTTTGTATGAATTGTGGCGATGAGTTTTTGTGGCTTTTTTGACATCGCTGGCTTGTCTGCTGCTTTTGAAACATGACTACCATGATCTTCTTAAAAGGAGAGAGGCAAATTCATTTGGACAGAGTGATTTTTCAGTAAATTCCAGGGAATTTTTATTTTAATGTATTCTACATTTCCTTCCCCTAGTTTTATTAATCAAGCTGGATGGACTTCTCGAGATGTGGTAGTTGTTGGGTTCTTTAGGGTTCTAGCCTGTCTTACCCTTTTATACAAGTGAGAGAAAACAAGTCCATTAAGTGGTACTATAGATAGTCCAGGCTGAGCACACTTTTGAGAATCCATATTTCTGCATAAAATGCATTAGACATGCAAGAGTATATATTGTAGACCGAGAGTCAAGTATATTAATAAGGAGATAAAACACCAGTAATGTAGGAGAAAATACAGAGGTAAAGCAGGAGGAGGGCGATTTGAACAATGAACCCAGCTTCCCTGTGCCTTTATTGAAAATTTGAAAAGGTTGCTTCTTCCTGAACATCTCATATAGAATTAATCTACTTATTCCAAGAACCAGAGTATTCATATTTGTTTTATAGTCAAAATATTTATGACATAACTTATTTTCTATGAACGCAGAAGCCTTTTTTATTTTAGTCTTTCAGGGAATCACTAGAATTTTGTACAATAAAATGCTTTGTTAATGCTCAGCAAATTATTTGAAAAAATTATTTTATCATTCCCAGATAAGATCACATATTGATGGCTTAATACCCAGATACTCAACGTCTAGTTTCAGCCGATAGCATTGAAATTACTTGACAGCTTGTTAAATTTGAGAAATCTGCATATTAAAAATCTTCCTTATGGTTTGTATGCACATTAAAGTTTGACCGTCTCTGAATTAACACACAAAGATTGATAAGATTTTGGATTTACTAATATTTGTAAAAAAGGATTTTTGGAAATGAGGAATACTGAGGGTTATTGGAGCCAGCCAAATTGCCAAGTTAGATAATAATTTAAACAATTAAGTGAAACAAGGAATTGTAATTTATTTTCAGATGGTTAGAGGGACAATTATAAAACAAGACAAAACAGATTGTTTATTTTCACATGTGAAATTGCTGATAACATACTGTTGTAATAGCTGATAAAGAGGATGTTATTATTTTATAAGTATTATTTAATTTGTGCCTTTCCTAGAATCTTTTATGTAGTATATTAAAAATAATATTGTGATATTACTTCAGTTGTGAACATGTTCCTAAGGCACAAAAAAACCCTCTAAAATTAACTTCCTAAAACAAAACAATAAATTAACTGAGGGGGGAAAAAAGAAAATTGTCAAGGAACAAACCACAAAGAGAATTCTATGCAAATGAAGCTAAGTTCTTTCTTTTGAAAACCTTATGCGTGACTCAGGAGAGAGGGGTTAGCAAATACAATACAAGAATGTGTAAATGCTTAAGGTTTGCTTTAGTGTGTACCCCTGTAAACTCAAGCTTGTATCAGCACCTTCTTTATATCCTGATGCAGCATTTGGTTTATTATAAATATTTAGTATGAAACTTGGCTTCCCACAAGTATGTCTTTTGTCAGAGTCTATTTTCCCGTCTGCTTTATCAACAGATTCACTTTATCATTATCGTCATTTATTTATGGCTAAATTAGATGATGTTCATTGGCTTAAAACTCAGATAATTTATTCTCTAAATTTACTCTTCTACCATATAATTCTTAATTTTTATTTTCTGATAATAAGGATGGACAAGAGAACTGTTAGCTGACATGTTGAATTTTATAGTAATTATTGTAAAGAAAATCAGTAAATGCTAGTCCTTCGAAAAAGATATCATACTGGGCAGAGTGAAGGATCGGAGGAAGAGAAGAGGACCCCCTAACAAGGGCCAGTGACTGCATCACCGGGTGCCAGCGTATCGGAAATCGTGAGGAGGGTGCAGGGTAGGGCAAGGGTTAGTTGTGTTCAGAGGGCCACTGTGAGTTCTTACCGACTCAGGGGCACCTACCAACGTTATACCCTCCAGATTAACACTTTTATTCTTTGATATTCTCAACTCTTTAGCCTTGTTCAAATTACCCAATTGTGTCAAATATGTAGACATTGAATTTGAACCAGACTCTAAGTGAAGTATGTAGGTGGAAGTTAGTTCACGTGCCTTCTAGGTTTCTTCTCAGTGACAGCTCACCTTTCCTGACATCTCTCTGTCTGTCCATTCAGTGTGTTTGTTGAACAACTGGTTGTTCATTTGTTCTGTCACACTTATTACTTTACAAAATGCATGCTAGTGATCACCTGGATTCCTCATTCATTAGGAGTTAGATCTAGAGCATTGATCAGATTCAGATTTAGGGGTTTTTTTTATGTTACTTTAAAAAGAAATGGATTGTGAGTGGGGAGGGAGTAAGAGTGAAAATGTACAATAGTCAATATATGAAAATCTAACTTCTGTAAACTTTTATTAAAATCACAAAATTAAAATTTTATAAAATAAAGAAATGGATTTTCTTTTGTGTGGCAAGTATATCCATATATAGGAGATAAATTTTGAACATTAGTTCTAGTATATTCGCTGTTTCTCTCTACTAAACTGATTGGTTTTAAAACAAGCACAAAAACGGAATTATTGTTCTCTTTTCAATCTCCCTTTGATTATTCTAAATATATCAAGATGAATTTTTCAATTTTTCAGCTACTATGACTTTAAATTGGAAGCAGGAGTGGCATCCACTTCCGAAATGGCTTGCCTCCGGAAACTCTATGTACGAACAGTGCTCAGGCCATTCGTTCATAGGGTGGCTATGAGTCGTCTACGACTCAACGGCATCAAACAACAACAACATGACTTTAAATATCTCTCTAGCTTTTTCTCCATTGCAACAAAGCTAACAGCAGGTAGTGGTGTCCACTTAGAATTTGATGGAAGGGTTCTAGTTGTCCTGTATATATTTGATAGTATGTTGTTATTGCTGTTGCTATGTGGTAATGGGTCAGAACCGACTCACAGCTGACCTTCCAGCATGTTTGCAGAGACTGTAACTCACATAGGAAGAGAATGCATATCTTTCTCCCTTGGAGCAGCTGGTGGATTTGAACCACCTGCTTTTGAGTTGGCAGTGCTACTTCTTACTCACTAGGCCACTAGAGCTCCCTGTTTGGTATTATTATAAGTGTGTTATAGCCATAGGTAGTTATAGTTTCCTATTAAAATAAGTATCTCTAGAGTTTTAAACAATAAAGTGACTTAAGTAATCACAGTAAACAAATGTGTAAATAACTAAAGTCCAGGCTACATTTCTGTAGACAGGGGAGTGAAAAGTTCTATGTGTATTTTCAGTTTATTTGTCTGAATTCCTACAGCCTACTTCACAGTATGTTAACTGTGAATGTTTTCGGTGCTTGGATAATTTCTTGTTCCTGGCAGGGAAAAGAAATAACATTTAAGAAAGCACTGAATTGAAAGTTCCTGCAGCTTGCTGGTCGCGTGAATGGGATGGAAAGGTGCTTTCTTTATCTGGCAGCACACAATCCATGGTGTCCTTTTGGGAGCTTATTACTTGTGCTGGATCTAAGGGCTTTAGCTTTGAGCTGGGGGGGGGGGGCTGGGCAAGCTGTTCTAGGAAGGAGCGTTTCAGCACACTTGAAGGAAGTGCGACAGCCGTGTGGAGGCCTGAGATAGAAACACCCGATGTGATGCACGGACTGTCACAGCATCCCAGCCCATGGGGGTGCAGTTACCTGTGGGTGAGCTTTGGGAGGGGCCAGGGCCTAATCAGACCCTGAGCAGGGCACAGCTTTTATTCAGAATATGACAGATGACGGAGGAGATTATTTGAGCAGAGAAGTGAAATCACCTGACTGAAATGTCTTGAAGGATCACTCTGCATGGGGAATAGACCGTTCAGTGGTAGATGGAAACCGAGAAACCCAGTGAGGAGCCCATGCCATGATCTTGGGGAAAGACAGTGATGGTGTGTCCTAGTGTCCAGTGTCTGGGGGTCTGACTGTAGAACTTGGACCCTTGTCAGTGGGAAGAACTATCACACATAACTTCGCAGCTCTAGAACACATTGCCGTCAAGTCAGAACCAGTCATAGCTGACCCTCCAACCAGTTTTCTGAGGCTATACATTGCATGGGAGGAGATTGTCTGTGGCTTCGACTCACCCCAGAGGTGAGCCCCTTTGGCGAGCATCACGACTCCAGTACTGTCTATACCAGCAGAGCTCTCTGGAGCAATGGAGCCTTACTCTTCTGGGTGATGGGTGGGTCGTGGGGATGCTCCCGCTGTCCTGAGTAGGTACTGTCCTGAGTAGGTGCCGTCATACAGCCAAGGTGTTTCTTCCTGAGCAAAGCAAGGAAACTTTGTTGTTGCTTGTCAAGTGCTGAGATGTCTATGTTTCTCATGATTAGTAAGAGTGAAGTAACTATGTGTCCTGGCTACTAAAAAGCTGACAAGTATATAGTAAACTCTGCAAATGCCAAACCTGTGCAAACCAGAAAGCTGGAAGAGATGGAAAACTCACTGGCTGTTTTCAAGGTGGGTCTTTTAATAGAGAACAGTAGAAGAAGTGGTCAGCACGCCATCAAAGGAGGAAACTTTACCAGACCAGAAGAATGAAGCGGCCCTGAGTCTTGGTCTCACTGGCTAGACCCCGCCTGGCCTGCAGCAACTCTTAGGGCTTTTTCAGGGCTTCCATGTTTTGTGTTCCTCATTTTGTAGTAGTGTTTTAATTGCCTACACATTTTCTATAATTCTGGGTTTTTAAAAAATGCACTTTGGGGGGCTGTGGTGGTATAGTCTCTAGAGAGTTGGCCTCGCTAACTTGAAGCTGGCTCCCTGTTTGAATCCACCAGCAGCTCTAAAGAAAGTTCTGGTGACTTAGTGTTAAGAACCTGCCCTGCAAGCTAAAGGCACATGGTTCAAATCCACCAGCTACTCCAGAGGAGAAAGATGTGGGCAGTGTCCCCCCTGGTGATTTACAGCCCCTGACAAGCCACTGGAGGGCCGGCTCTGAGTCAGTTCCGACTTGACAACAAACAGCAACAGCTACAGCCTGAGGGAGGATGGTGGGCACATCCTTCCCTGTGATTCCTGGTTTCTGAAACCCCACTGGAGGGGCTGTCGTGAGTCGGTTCCACACGAACAGCAAGGAGTATGAGGATTTTTGGTAATCTACTTTGGTTACTTTGCATCTTGAGACCAGGATATACATATCCGAAATCTTAAAAGTTGACCTGAATTTAAAAATGATGATGAATGAAATAACTTATTCTAGGGAAGAACTGTCTGAGTTAAGTTATGTGTTACCTCTCTTTGATGTTTACATTTTCTACTGGGGCCACAGAGAGCAGCACCCCTTCATCGCCGTACAAAGGAGGGGCTCACAGGTTCCTCAGCTGCTCTACGCTAGGGTCCCTAGGTCCTGGGGCAATTGGAGATGTACCTGCCACATCAGAGGGCAGCTGTCAGTGTGGTTGATGGATCACGCATACTGGCATATGTCTAGGGTCGATTCAGGCCAAAATGATACACTGTAGCTCACTTTTAAAAAAATTCAAATTTCTGATTTTTCGCTTGGTTTATTTTTTACTTTTTTTCCCTTTCTTTCTTGTTATGTGTCATCAAATCGGATCCTACTGGCACAGGAGATTGCCCCTCCTTCTCCACCGGAGCCTCTGGTGGATTCGAACTGCGTGCACCTTCAGGATTGCAGCACACCGACTTTTTTGTTTTAAGTTGGGAGTCAGAATCTTTTCTGTTTCTTTCGTGTTCTAGTATTGGGAAGTGGAAATGATTAAAATAGAGGCTTGCAGGCCTTGCATTTTCCAGGACCCTCTGTGGACTCCAGCAGACTGCAGTCCTCTCACCTGTGTGGTTCCATTTGGTCAGTGCAGTTTCCCGTCTTCTCCTCTAGGTGGCACGCACTACCCTTCTTCCCGGCCTCCTGAAGACCATAGCTGCAAACCGCAAGATGCCCCTGCCTCTGAAACTGTTTGAAATTTCGGACATTGTGGTGAAAGATTCTAGCAAAG
>NW_006399837.1:5047882-5090173 GCF_000299155.1 Elephantulus edwardii | reverse complement strand
TCTTGCTTGAGTCTTTTGCAGATATTTTTCCAATTTTGTGTGTGTTTTCCATCAAATCAGATCTGACTGGTATAGGAGGTGATTGCCCCTCCTTCTCCAACAGAGTATCAGGTGGATTCGAACCGCATACTTCTGGGATTGCAGTGCAGCTTCTTGCCACTAGGCCACCTGAGCTCCTGTATTTTATTATGTAAATTAGCAAATATATGTGAAAGGAGAAGGAGCCCTGGGGGTGTATTATGAGTTGAACTACCAACTGGGGAGGTCAGCAGCTCAAACCCACCAGCCACTCCGTGGGAGAAAGCCAGGCGGTCTCCTCCTGTAGAGACCCAGTTGAGGGCAGCCGGGAGTAGGAATCATCTCGATAGCAGTGGGTTTGGTTGGTTTTGAGTAAAAGAAGAAAAAACACTATCACTACCGCTACAATCCAGCTTCATTCCAGGGCCAGACTTTCAGCTGCACCCGCACCTACTTCCACACGTGAGTTTAATGCCAGCCGTAGACATTACAGCTTTCATTGTTAAAAATCACCTGTTCTCGAAAACAGTGTGTTCGAATTTTGTAAATAAACTAGTGTGTGTATATACACATATATAGAGTGTGTGTATATATGTATTTAATCACTTAAATATGTATTTGTAAAAGAGCATCACATCTTGCTTTGCTTTTTTAATTCTAATAACCCAACACCATTATCTCAGTATAACATCAGATATTTCATAAATACTCAAATTTTCCCAGTTTCATAAATTTAGTTTTTATTGTAGATTTGAGTCAGAATCAAAGCACGATCTAGCTAGCTAGTTGCTAAAGCGCCTACATCTTTAATATAAAACAAATTTTAGCAGAATGTTTAATAAGATATAAAAAGAGCTCTGTTGATACCCACACTGGAAGCTGTGGAAAATATCTCTTTTCTGTTTGTTTGTTTCATCATGATATGTAGGCATGCCATTTAATGTACGTGTTCATGTTTCAACACAACCATTCACAATCTGTCTTGTACCGGCGTCTGCTCTGGTTGTGTTAGCCCTGACAGTAGCTTAGCCAGGCAGAAGCCTACTGAATGCAGTGGTTGTTTAATAGACATAGTGTATAGTTAACACACGGCTCCACCTGCTTGTCAAGGGCTGTTCTGTTCAGCCGGCGGGGGCCCCTGTCTGTGACACGTGCTGGTTGTCACACCGCCTCTGTGGCAGTCCTGGTGAGCAGTGGCCTCTGGTGACTAACCAGCTCACAGTGTTTCCTGTATTTAACAGTCCGAGTCCAGCATGGTTTATTCAGCGGCCTTTATTCCCAACTTCATGGACGTCCTTGAATGTTCTTTTGAATAAGTTGGCAAATACAGGCGCTTTCCCATCCATAGATTCCTTTGCAAAGGGGATGTGTGACACCATTGTTGTATTGGTGGGTTTTTAAATGGTACCATTCTTAACGACCAAAATTCACCAAACTGCTGGTTATGAACTTAACAGCCTGGGAAGTATCCTGGACGTATGACTGCCTGCCATCCTGTGAATGATCCCATTGCAACTTTTCAGCCAAGCCTGGAGTCTGTCCACTCACCATTGTCAGCCTAGCTTCGTTAACAGCGTGACCTTACATTTGTACAGTGCTTAATACTTTACAAAAGAAATTAAGTTTACTTTTTTATCTTATGGTTGTTCAATAAGTTGTTTTTACTAAGATTACACAAAAACGGACGTCCTCATTTAACATACTTGAAGAGTGCTCTGGTGGCCTAGGGCGTAAGGAGTTATCCTGCCAACTGAAAGAAGGCAGTTCAAATCTCCCAGATGCTCTGAGGGAGGAAATGGGCAGTCTCCATCTGTGTGGCTTCCAGCCTGTACGTCCACTGGGGTCAGCTCCAACTCAACATGTAACAACAACGTGTCAGCAAATTAAGATGGAAAACTGATGGTTTGCTCAGGGTCTGTTGGGCTAAGACCTGTTGGAGTTCCTGCCACGTCTCAGAGCACATATCTCTCATGTTGTTAGGCGTTTGGAGTCAGCTCCCACTCTCCTGGCCTTGTCTGTCTGGCCTGGTCAGTGTGTACACGGCCCTGTCTGTGTCTGTGTTTGACCCTAGCTGTGCACAGGCCTGTCTCTCTGTACGGGCGCGCGCGTGTGTGTGTGTGTGTGTGTGTGTGTGTGTGTGTGTGTGTGTGTACAGCCCTGTGCCCTCCTCACAGTCTCTGCTGTGCGTCAGCCCTGGTTGCAGTCAGTGCGCCCGTTGTTGGCTATGCCGGCTTTTCTGGTTGAGGGCCTTCCTCTTTTTTCATTGACCTACTACTTTTCCAAGAATGTCCTTGTCCAGGTCTGGCCCCTCCTGATAACGTGGCCGAAGTATGAGACACATCATCTCACCATCGTTGCCTCTAAGGATTTCTACCCGTACTTCTCCAAAGACTAATTACAAAATGAAGGTTCATTTCATAGCAATCTGGGTAGAATTTTTTTGAAGAGGGGCTGGTAGGTCTGTAATCTCTCAGTCCCCCAGTGATTGAGTAGGAACCAACTCAGAGCTGATCTTCCAGCAGGTTTTTGGGGGACCATACATTGCATGGGAGGAGATTGTCCGTCTCTCTCTGGGAAAGCTGCTGGTGGATCCAGACCCCATAGGTACTGCCTCTGGCAGCCTCTCGTGGACCACCATCAGAGTGCTCTAAATCAGTAATAGAAATCAGAAAACATTTTCCTTGCCAGCTGCAAATAGTTGGAGGACTCGTGTGCCTCAGACCGTCTATGGGTGTTGATGAATGGAAATTTGTTAGTCTTTTTATCCCCCACGTCATTTTTTGTTGTTGTTGACTTTGACTTGTTTCCTTTCATCTTCTCACTCCTCTTAGCTCTCTGATTTGTATGCCGTTTTGATCCTTAACTGTGCACACTTATTTATAAACCCAGTGTTAGATTAACTAAACCAGGTTTCCTTGAAAGTTTCCCAATACCAAAATGCTCTTCAGGAAGAGCCTCGTTAATGCAGGGTCTCCTACCAGGACTGTACAGGTGAGTGGACAGAGTGTTTACAGGCAGGGAGCTCGGAGCCTCGATGGTCAAAGTTAGAGACGAGCTGGGCTCTCCACAGTTGGAGGTTTTGCTGTAAATTCAAGTGCCCTGCTGTATGCAACCCTAGGTGGAGTATGTTTGTTGGGAAGGCATAGGCTTTACTTGCTCTCTTTCTGGTCCTGAGGCCTTTATGTGGAGATAATTTCCTATTCAAACAGCTATTTTAAAAGAATCTAGAAGCTGCTATATAGGCCATCTTTTACGAAACAACCCCAGGAGCCCAATCAATGTACTTGTAAGTCAAAGATTTCATTTCAGCTTTATTTCTTCAGAAAGGGTAATTCTTACCTGTTTGAAGAACAGACATTATTTGTGCTGTTTTCAGTTGTAGTTATTCCAATCTGCTTACTAGCTGACATTACTCTTGTGTTCCCATGCCTCATGATGGTTTGCTCTGTTGCTTGAAAATGTTCTGTCATAGTAACAGGATCTGAGGAGGGAACAGAGGTGAGTGTGCACGTCTCCCTGCTTGAAGCCAGAGGCTGACGTTACCCTGTCTGGGGCATGTTTTATGTTTAGGTAGGCCTGGGTTTTATTCCCTAATAAAAGGAGCTTTTTTGATGGTTTCTTCTTCATATGAACTTGCCTGATGCACATAGTGGACTCTGTCAGTAAAAGATGCAGTTCAGCATTGGGGGTCCAGACAGACTGGGCCAGAGCTCCTGGGCTCGTGTCACAGCCCTGCTACCGGCTGCTTGGTGGTTTATGTCATTTCTCAGCGCTCAGTTCTCAAGTCTGCACAGCGGGATCGTGGCCCCTGTGTATTGTGTCTGTTGTATGTGTAGGTTGAATGAAATTGCCTTCTGAAAAGTCTTATTACATAAATGTTGTTTGGAATCCTTCCTCCTCTTATTAGCACCTCAGTCCTGTGGGCCAAGTACCTAGCAATCTGGCCTTGACCTTAACTGTACATTAAAGGGTTAATGCCACTAATGCTTTTCCTAACCTTTGACTTTCTTGATTTTTCTTTTGCACATTCTGGTGGTTGTCTTTTATTTTTATTTCTTTTTTGTTTTATTTTGGGGGGTTTTTGTGTGTGTGTATG
Organism: Elephantulus edwardii; assembly: GCF_000299155.1. Lineage (NCBI taxonomy): Eukaryota > Metazoa > Chordata > Mammalia > Macroscelidea > Macroscelididae > Elephantulus > Elephantulus edwardii. The sequence goes on along the minus strand of NW_006399837.1, from coordinate 5,086,059 downwards.
TGTGTGTGTGTTTTTTAAGAGAAAAAGAAATGAAAGTACTAGCATGGCAAGTAAGAAAACAGGAATGTTGGGGATTGTTTGTTTTTTAATAATTGGTCACCCATTTCTTTTCAATGCATCGAGCATGTGTGTTTTTGCTGTCTCCAAGCATTAGCTCTCTCTGTTGAGTTTCTGTTGCCGCATCCTTGTGACCCTCGATGGGGTTTCTGAGGCTGGCTGTAAATTATTAAAGAGAGCGGGCTGCCCATCTTCCCACAGAATAAAGTAGTCAGTCATTTCAAACCACACTCCTTTCCTGTACCACACACTACATTATGCTGCTGGAGCTCCTCATATTAGCCATAACCTTCTAGGTAAGGAGACTTATTTTGAAGAAAAAGAACTAAACCATAAACAGTCAAGTGATCGCCTTTTCCACTTAGTTTGGTAAATTTCACCGTTGTTGCTACTTTCCGCTGCGTCGATGACCGCTCACAGTGACCCTGTGAACAACTGCTCTAAACCCGGTTCTGTTGTTGGGTACCGTGGAGTCAGAACCAAATCATAGCTGACCCTCCAGCAGGTTTTCAGAGGCAGTAAGTCGCATGGGAGGTTTGCCCATCTTTCTCCTGCAGAGCATCTCGTGGATTTGAACAGTGTAACCTTTGCTTCGGCAATACAGTTCCTTCCCACTAAGCCACCAGAACCCTGTCCTGGTGGAGGCAATATTCAGACTTCTAGTTCAAAAGGAGTGGTTAGGTGGTGAGAGTGGGCAAGACGACCCACTCTGTTGTAGTAGTAGCAGTATTACAGAGTTCCTTCCTTTGCAGAAAGGGACTGTGCAGCATATGAGAGAGTTTCCAGTCTTGGAGAGAAAGACCTGTGAGCAAGTTCTTACAGATAGTCCTCAGAGGGAATGTGGAGGAGGCCCAGGGTCCAAAGAAAAGAGCTGCCGGGGACTTGTTTAACGATGTTGTTGTTGTTAAGTGCCATCGAGTCGAGCATGACTCATGTGAACCCTGTTCTATAACTATCATAGTTTCCAATGTTCGTAGAGTTTCCAGAGGCATGTTGTTTATGAAATGGGTGCCAATCCTGCTTCTAAGCCTGTCTTAATCTGGAAGCTCCACCCCAGCATTGTCCACAATGTGTAATGATTACAGCATTTATTTAACAATATTAAGGAAAAGATCCAACACGCCAACACCATCTCAGTTTCACACAGATAAGCTTACCGGCACTGGATTCCTGGTGCTTCTCACACCTCGCTCTCAGAGCAGCCTTTGGTGGTGGTGGTGGTGGTGGTGGTGGTGGTGGTGGGGGTGTTCCCTGGTGGTGGTGGGGGTGGGCCCTCCCAGCCCCTGCATTCCCACTCAACCTCACTGGACATTTGATCTCGCCAGTGTGGACTTCCATCAGACCGTCTGTGTGTGTAAGGCCGTCACTCGGCCAGCTTTGACACTAATCCCAGCACACTGCTCAAGTGCTAACACTTCCTCTATGAACCAGACACAGCCAGATTCTTTGAGGCAGAGCCAAGCACTGCATTTATTGAGCCTCAAGATCCAAAGTTACTGCAACATTTTAAAAAATTAGTCATGACTCTCAAGACTAACCTGATTGATCTCTTTGTGGGTCAGAGCAGCATGTGTTTTTGGAAGGAGAGCTTGAGTGGATTGCCCGGGGTCACTTCCGCTTGAAAGCAGGGAAGTCCACAGAGCCAGCCCCAGAACTGCTCCTGGGAAGCGGCTGTGTGGGGCAGTGGTGGGTGTGGGTCGTTAACACTTTCATAGGTTCTGTTCAGGATCCACAATTACTAAACTACAAATATAGTAGGAAGGAGGGGCAGGGAGGCACAGGGCCCAGTTAGGAATTGCTCATTTTCATGCCTAGAAAAACGGCTATATTTTGGAAGGTCCTAGGTTCTGGTTTTTTCATGAAATGCAGATTAAATTCTGTGTTCACACTTTATACTTTGAGAGTCATGGAAGCTGTTAGCATGTCTTGAATTTCACAGAAACAACAAGAGGAAACGCTTCCCTGGGATAGTCAGAGTTCACAAGGAATAAGAGACTGAGAAAGGAAGACCCACCTGGGCCTTAGAAAGTACACAGAAGACTGAGAAGGAATAAATAATGCATACTACACTGAAACAGATGAGAGAGAGAACTGTTTAAAAGTTATTATTGTCATGACAGGAGTCCAGAACGAACGCTGCACAGTGGAGTGGACTTGGGGGGGATGGATTGTATAACAATGAAAGAATTTTTCTTTACTTTTCAAGGAGAAGAACGAACTGGAGGGAAGGGGTGGGCAGGGAGAAAAGTGCAACAGGGAGTGAATGGAAATCCAAAGTCTGTAAATTTTCATTAAAATTAATAATAGTAATAAATAAAATGCACAGAGGGATTTCAAGTCCTCCTGTTGCAGTGAGGCAGTCCCAGCCCCTAGTGACCCCGCAGCATGGGGTACAGCTGCCCCCCATGGGGTCTACAAGGTGAAAACAGACGGCTGTGCCTGCTCCCCAGCGACTGTTGATGGACTCAAACAGCCTGCTTCTCAGTTAGCCTTGTGCAACCCCGATGCCACCAGGTCACCTCAGTTTAAATTTAACATGATACAGTGATCAGCTTGACGTATATCTGTGGAGAACCCTGAAAATCAAATCGCTATGCACTTTAGTTTCAACTCCTGCCTTGGGAAGTTTCTGGATGTTAATATGATAATAGATGGGGTAGTGGCCCTGGGGTGCCCAGCTCCGTTGCCCCGCTCTCCTAACCAAACCCTTCTCTCCAAGTTTACACACGCTCAGGCCCTTCCCACCTCCACCAAGGCAGTGCTATAAATGGTACAAACATCATTTCCCTTGCCCCCAGATCACTGTTTAAATACTTGCTCAAATTTCAGTTCTCCACGAAGCTTGTCAGAATCAGAGAATCAGTCTTAGCTCCTTGTCTCGTTTGAATGTAGAACTACGTTTTTAAAAAAAAAATACATAAAAATATTTGATTCTGATACCTTTCTCCTCTTGGACTGCTGCTTGGCTGCCACAGAACGGAACTCGTCTACGGTCTGTGGTTTGGGTTATTGTTGCAGGCTGCTGCTGGCTCGGACTGTGTGTATACCTGTCATGTTCGTGCATCTTCTCGTGTTAAGAGCTGCTAATGTAGCTAGACGCAGGCCTTTAGCAGCTTTTGTGTAATTTCTTCCTGATAAGGAGTTTGGTCAAAGCTTTTTCATTATAAGCTCGTGAAAAAGACTTTCTCAGCTCTTAGAAATTGTCCATTTATTCAGCAGCCATCAAATAATGGGAGATTATCTATCTAGCATTCACATGTGGAACGTGGTTTTCTAAAGAGAGCTTATGTCACCAGTCTGGATTAATTTGATTTCACTAGTTCATATTTTCTGGCATGTAGAATGTTCAATTAATAATTAAAAAAATATGGGTGCAAGGAGCATTGACATTAACGGTATTTGAAGAGCATCATTCGCATAGATGATGGCATCTTAACTGTGTAAATACATCATTTTTAATATAGAAAGTTATTTTAGTATGTTTAGTTCCACGTAGTTAAAATCTCCTAACGTGAGTATAATGTGCTCTGTCATGCATTGAATATTGTATTTTTTTAATAGATAAAAATCCATTCCAGGTTTATGTTAACCAAATAAAAACCAACCTGTGAAGATAGGACCTTTCATTCATGCTTTGTGAAGGTCATGTATTTCTCCTCGCATTTGTTTCATGGCTGTTCAGCATTATTTTAAAAAGAAAAATGTGTTCTTTGGGGCTATAATATTAAAAAAATGTTATAAGTAAAATTGTTATTTTGTTTTATCATGTTTATCTTTTAAATTGAAAGTATGTTTGTAATGTCTTTCAAGAATATGTACTTTTAATCTACGGGCAATTTTACTCTTTTTGTAGTTAAAAAGAGTACAAGTATGTGAAGTACTTGGGTAATGAAAATAGTGAACACGTTCTCTATTAACCAAAACCTTGGAGGTTCAGATCTGTTCAGCGGGGCCTCCGAAGAAAGGCCTGATATTCTGCTTCCCAGAAGACCAGTCACTGGGGTCTGGGTGGGGGAAATTGCCAGACATTTCCTATTCACGGCCAACCATATGTGTTATGTTTACATATATTTATATGTCTTATGTATTAGGGAGCTCTGGTGGCCTAGTGGTTAGAAGCTGTGTTGCCATCCCAAAAGGCACAGGCTTCAAGTCCGCCAGCTGCTATGTGTGAGAAGGCTGAACAGTTTCCTTTCATGTGATTTACTACCCCTGAAAACTTGTTGGAGGGTCAACTCTGGGTCAATTCCCACTCAATGGTACTTAACAACAATTTATATATATATTTGTTGTTGTTAATTGCTGTTGAGTTGAGCATGACTCATAGCGACCCCAAGAACAAAAGGCCTGAAGCCCCTCTATAACTATCATCATTTATCAAAGTTCATAGAGTTTCCAGAGGCATACTGTTTAGGAAGTGGATGCCACCTCTGTTACATGCATGCGCACACACACAGACAGATGTGGATACCATTTATTATTTACTGAGACGCGTGATACTTGTTCTGTTGTGTGCACTTTGCTTTTTTCCCGTGACAGCAGGCCCTCCAGCAAGCAGGTTTTCGGAGACTGTAAACAGCATTGGGACAGATTTCCTTTCTTTCTGCTGAGGAGCAGCTAGTGGGTTCAAACCACCCATGCTAGAGTTAGCAGTGCTTCTCCTTACTCACTCGGCCACCAGCAGCCCCTGTTTCCTACCACTAGGTAGAATAATTACAGAAGTTGGGTTTTTATTATTTGTCCATTCGTGTACATCTTCCTCCCTGCACCATAATAACTTTTAAAGGTGGTACACCTTCACAGAATTCTTACTGTTTTCATGGATCCTTTCAGTCTATGTTGGAATTCTCTCAGCAATTCATGCTGTTGGGTCTTTTGGATACTAATGTTAAAGAATATTTGTTGGATGGACTTAAAAATCAGGGTGATTTATCTTCAGTTCCTGAGCATGACCAGACCATTACTCTCCAGAACATTCTCAACTCCTGATTAGCCTCGAAGCCTCTTTGGACACAGGATCCCTTTGTCCTGGCGTCTTTAGTTGGGCTTTGTAGATGCATGTAAGAATAAGGGTAGAAAGGCTCTCTTGGTCAAAGCCACTGCATAGTGACCTTCAAGGACACTGTAGATCTCACTTCCTCATCGGAGTTCCAAGGCTGTAAATCTACTTTTCTCCCAGAATGACTGGTGAATTTGAACAACTGACCTTTGGGTTAGCAGCCCAGTACTTAAACTCCAAAGACTTCTGAGTTCTCGTAGAAGTTCTGTGTTAGTGCGTGCCCCATCTGTTGACAGAACCTGACACCCTCATTTGCTTTGAATTACTGGTACCCAGTGAAGGGAGCCACACTGGGCAGGCTGTTCTAAGAATGTGAGTTGTATGCAGTGGTCACCTACGAGGGGACATCATGTCCCATTCTTTTCCCTCTGCTCTTCTTTGAAAAGGCGCTTGGCATGTTCTTTCAGCTGTGGCCTCGGAGCCAGTGCCCCTCCTCTGGGTGGCTTAGATCAGCCTCTCCAGGCAGTACTTTGAAGTCTGGGAAATACATGTATAATTTAGGCTGACATACTTGGCAGGCCCATTTAAAAAGCAGAATTGTTTGATGGCATGACACAGGAGGTCTGTTAACTGAGTTATAAAGAACTGAGGCATTTCCAACAAACTATAGTTTTAGCATGAAATCCAAATAATTCTCATTTTGTAGCATGCAGTCAATGAACTTCCTGTGATGTAACGTGGTCTTTTGGTGCAAAATACTAGGAAATGGGGATCTTACTATACCTAGCAATTTCTCAGAGGAAGAATGAGTGGAACTGAAGCTGGGGTTATCTTCTCTTTTAATTCAGTTCAACGACAGCTGGGGGAACATCTTAGCAAGATGTGAGGAAGCAAGTTCTAGATGGATTGGTAGCTCACAGGAGTTTGGGAAACCAGCCAGTCAATGGGGATGGCCACAGATGTCTCATTAATGAATTTAATTCTTATAGTGAGTTTAATTTGTTGCCCTAAAAGTTAGTGGCCAAAATGGCAAAATTAATTCTAAAAACACAGTCCATTATTGTGTGTGTGTGTATGCATGCTATGTGTATCCTGAAATGTCTTGAATGAAGTAGAGTATCATTTCCTAAAGACTAAGTATTTTTTATTGGCATTTCCCTCATTTGACCACCAAATATCCCTTGATTCGTTTTTCTAAAATGCTAAGACTTTAATCCCAATGGTGCTACTCTTAGTCAGTATGGCAAGTTTTGCATAATTTGGAGATGAGGGAGAAAAGTATTCCGAGGCAAAGGTTACCAAAATCAACGTGTGGTTCTGTTGCTCCGCACTGAATGGTGACGTTACTCTCGGGCTCATCCCTCACAGCAAAAATGGAACTACAAAGTCATTTCAGTACGTGTCTGTGTCCTAAAGTAGAAGCATGTGACACCAGCAAATGGGTGCCACATGGTGGAGAGACCCAGAAGCACGTCAGCTATATGAAAGGGATCATTTGGTTCTGTTTCATTTCAATTTTTTCCCCCTTCAGGGCTAGAGAGAGAGAGAAAGAGAGAGCGGAGCATGAGCCCATAACCCAGCCAGAGAGGGGGACACGTGCACCCGCCGAGAACTGCGTCCCGTTTCGGTTTATGCTTGTGGTTGGTTTAGTTTGTTTTCATGACTTCCAGGTTTTAATACTGAGCTTTTATTCCTACACTTTTGATTGTAAGCGTCTTGATAATAAAGTTCTTTTCTCTGGACGTGGAAGGGATGCAGAGTGACAGCAGAAGAGTCCTTTGTCAGCTGGCTCTTGTAGTGACTTGGAGCGGGGCCTGCCATCTGCCCCAGCCTTTAGCGATGATGTTTCTGTGTCTCTTATTCCTGTACTCGGCTTCATTCATTTATGTAGAAAATAATTGAGGGCCCAGTCTGTGCAGGCTGTAAACTAGCTTTCATTTCTCTCATCCGCAGAGACCTTCACTGTAGTGCTTTGAATGTGGTTGCAGTTATTGTTGTTAGACAATTTTCAAGACAGAACCAACTCACAAGGGACCCTCATGTGAGTTTTCAGAGGTTGTAAATAGCACAGGAGGAAATTGTCTGTCTTCCTCCCCTGAAGCAGCTGGTGGGTTTGAACAGCCTGTCTTTGGGTTTGCAGCACAGTTTCTTACCACATAGCTACCAGAGCTCCCTAGCTCCCTGGTACGTATTCCACAGAAGTGGTCAGAATGGTTATTTCTCCACATGGGTTCGGTACAAATTTAACTGAGAATATATTTCCCATGAGTTCCACTATTATTATGATTGAGTAATTTATTCCAGTCGATTGTATTGAATTTTTACGTATCAAGGATGTACTCACGGAAACTTGGAAAAATTAAAAATGTTTTAAATTAAATTTTTAAATTAAAAAATTATAATTGGTTTAGCATTTCAAAACAATTTCAAGATGCACATCTTTGCGTAGAGTAGGCATAGGTACATATGTAAAGTTGCCCTAATATATTTGCATTTAAAACTTTAAAAGTGTAGTGGAGGGCATGGGCTTTCAAATCAATGCTGGTCAGATCTTGGTTTTGCAGATTAATAGCTATGTAATTAATTATGGTTAGCTTTAGCCTGTTTGACTTTGGGCAAGACTTTCTGCCTCACACGAGTGTTTTAGGAATTAAATACGATGATGATAGATGGGTAGGAAGCTATTAAATGTTTGGCACATAGGACATTCAATTGTTGGTAGTTGTGTTCTGATTCATGGGGATCCCACATGTGTGGAGTAGAACTGTTAGAACTTTTCTACTGGTCATTCCTTCCTGTGCTTCAGATTTTTTATTTATTTATTTTTTTTTAAATTTTTTATTTTCTTGTTTGTGTGTGTGTACTGTCAAATCAGATTTGACTGGTACAGGAGGAAATTGTTCCACCTTTTTCAGCAGAGCATCTGGTGGATTTGAACCATGCACCTCTGGGATTGCAGTGCAGCTTCTTGCCACTAGGCCACCAGAGCTCACCTGTGCTTCAGATTTAACCAGCCTGTATAAACAATATAATTCCATATGCGTTCTCATTGACCTTTTTGTTCAACTAGTCTTCTAAGTATTTGTTCTTGCTCTTTTGGAGTATATCTTCATAAAAAATGCTTTTAAAAATTAATTTGTTTTCTTTGTTGTTGTTGAAAATATATACAGTTTCTGTGCGCACAGTTCTGAGAACAAAGATGCTTTTTAACAGCCACATTGTGCCCTGTTGAGGGATTGCCGTGGACTTTTATGTAGCCAAGTCTCAGTTTAGTTGTTGCCATGAATGCCTTTCTTCCTCAAGCCTTTCTTGTATTAGAATTCTTTCCTTTGAGGCTCTATAACTGAAAAGTAGGAGGTTTTGAGGCTCTGTTGTATTTTGCTAAGTTGTTTACAAAGGATTTTCCCATTTACAATGTAATGAAGCATTTGTTGTAGACACTATGTCAGCCTCCCCCTAAATAAAAACGCCTTAGAGAAAGGTGTTGGAGAAGGCATTCCTGATGGCTGACTATCCCTCTCTAGGTTTATTCATCTGTTTTCTTTCTTTGTTGGCTTTGCCCAAGTTTGAATCAGAGTTAAGTTCATCCCCACAGTGATGATGGACATAAGCGCTCCTTCTTTTCTTTTTCTAGATGTTGGTGCGAGAAACTACAGGCATCTCTGTGCTGTGTACTACGGCAAGAGCCCTGGGTTTGAGATCATCCACGGGCTGCTGGACAGAGTCATGCAGCTGCTCGACGTGCCTCCCGGTGAGAAGAAGGGGGGCTATGTGATCAAAGCTTCTGAAGGTAAGACAGAGCGCCTGAGCCCACAGTTAGTGATCGTATGATGCAGGGGCCAGGCCCTGCTTTTAGTAAGATTTCCTGGTTTGATGCAGGGAGGAGGATGAAGGGAAGACATTAGGTAATTGTTAGCATTTTCCCGAGAATGCCCCTTTCTCCCCCATCACTTTAAGAAAGTGCCTTTCAGAGCCCTTGTAAGCAACCACACAATATGCTCTTGTTCCAACTGAGCCTCGGTAACCCCTGGTTCCTGGCACCTGCAGGCCACCAGCCAGCACCACGGTGAGCCTGCCCGGCCTGGCTGGAAACTGAGAGAAACCCAACTGCAGCTTTGCTCTGGAGCGAGCTGCCTGGCTGCAGCTCTAGGGCAAAAGAGAAAACCAACCTCAGAACTGCCTGAAAGACCTGCCATATGTTAGCGAGCCACAGAGCCGCCTGTGAAGGCTGGGAGTCATCGCCCCGCAGAGCTCACGCACAGTAACATCTTTGTTGTGCGTTTGTCAGACCAAATGATCTATCTCATATGAGTTTCTGGAATTCTGAATTTTTTTTTTCCTTTTCAAATTCCCATGATTTATATCTATTTTACTGTGCTAACGGTCCCTCCTGGTCACCTCCTTGCTTTCTATAACCGTCAGCAGTGGTTTCTAATAGAGCACTGATAAAGTATTAGTTGCAGTTACTTGTAGTGTTCCGAGGCTTGGGCGGAAATATTTTTCTTTTTCTGAGTCTTCAGTAGCTGTTTTTTTCTGTTTTCATCTTGTAGTACTATTCTGTATTTCCTTTTTTTTTTTTTTTAATTTTATATCTGATTTGCATACAAAATTCATATACATTGTGTTTCACACATTCTTTCATTCACATCCTATTTCATATCTTTCCCATACATTATGTTTTCTTTAAAATGTAGCCACCTTGCATGTATGAGTCTTTCTAGAGTGAAGACGTGTGGTTGTCTTTTCCTTGTTAATTAATCCAAGGACATCAGTAATGCAGAGAATTATTTTCTGCATTTTCTACCATGTATCTGCTTAGAGATAATCCAGTGAAGATGTGTGCTATGTTTGTAGAAATCAAGCATGTTAGCGCCTGAGAGCCTTAGGAGTTTGCCCAGTTCCTTGGTTTTACAAATGAGAGATCTGAAGCCAGGCACGTGAGGTGAGGGGAGCTGGGTCACACTCCTCGGCCTCCTGCCTCCCAGATTTCTTCCTGATGGGCTATGTTGCCTGGCTTGTTCTTCAAAAACTCTGACTAAAGACATTGCCAGCCAGCCTCATGGCAACCCATAAGCTGCTATGATACATTTCTTTACATTCTAGAAGGCCTTTTCTCAGAAATCTTAACTTTAGATACAGTTGACTAGTAAAAAAATCACTTCTCTGAAATGGATTGTACCATGTACGAGGTCTGACACCTTACATACTTAAAAGGTTGCAAAGAGCTGAATGGGCTATTAGAGCAGAATTTGTTGTTGCTATGTTTTTTAACTTTCTTAATCAGCGTTTCTATAAACTGGTACCTTGATGTTGTTACTTTCTGGCCTCAGTAAGCTCCCCAGACATAGTTTGCTGAGCATCTGAGATCCCAGATGTGAGGCCCGCTTTCAGGAGACAGCAAATAGGCCACAGCCTCTGCTCTTGAGCCATCTGGGAAAAGACAAACTAAGCTATGAAAAGTGTCTTTTAGGTTTTGAAAGAGGGAGATGGTGCAGTTTCTTGAGGGCTTCTAGAAAACCATTAGTGAGTTCCTGGCAAATGAGCTGGGCTTTTGAAGGAATAGGTGGAAACAGAGGAAGCGAGGCGAACCACATGAGCAGTGCCGAAGTGATGAGAAGCATGTGATGTGTGGCGAGAGCTCTGGCGGTCGATGCAATTTCCCCGCAGGGTGAGGGAGAAGGAGCTTGGTTCTGTCCTTCCAGGGTCCTGAGCAAGAACTGCTAAGTTCAGGGCCAAAGTATTGAAGCTGTTCCTTTTCTTTTTTTACTTGGGTAAACGAATCATATAATTAGCTCTGTGCTTTAGAAGCCTTTATCTAGCTATATGTAAGTTGCATGGCATTGTTTATTTTGTTGTTGTGTGCTGGTGAGTCAGAACTGACCCATAGCTGACCCTCCAGCAGGTTCTCAGAGACGTTTAACAGGAGGGGATTACCCATCCTTCTCCTGCGGAGCAGCTGGTGGATTTGAACTGCGTGCCTTCGGGATTGCAGCACAGATTCTTACCACTAGACCACTGTTGTAGTTGGAATCCCATATACTTTGGCACCAAATCAGAATAATTTCCTAATTATTGTGTAGTGGTTTGGAGCGTGTTAAATTAAGAAATAACATTCATAGTTTGTAACTACTGACATTGTTTAAGATCTCTATGTTCATCTGTTTAGGCCATCTTGTTATTACGGTTTTTTGTGTATGCGTATTTACAGTCTCACTCTTGAGCCTCCTTTTCAATCCACGTTGGCTGTCATAATAAAATATTGTCAGGATTTAAAGCCATCACATTTATAGCATGTGCAACATTTATGAATTTGAGGTTCATCTTTGTGTATAACTCGTTTTCTCTGGGAAAGGGCAAGATTTATCTTTTCACCCCCAACACATCACTATCATTGGCTGTACTGGTGTCTCAGGACTTCGGGCTATGGTCCTGGTTCTAGTGCTTGATTCACAGGATGCTTTCTGTTAGAGCTATGGAGCCAAGAATTTCTATCACTACGATAATCTAACGGTAAATAGTATTATCCTTTTCAGTGCTTAATGAAGTCAAGGCTTACAAAAATGGCTTGTCAAAGTAAATTAGTAGCAAAGCTGATGTTTTTTCCTTGTGTATCTGTCTGTCTCTATGCAGATGCGCTCGCTCACTCTCTCTCTCTCTCTCTGTCAAGGAACAGAATTGGTTCCCAGCTTTCAAAATCAGTCTGTAAATAGCAGTTTGTCTGCTGGAGCATGTCTAGCTACCTCTTCACCTCAGATTTATTGTTTCCTTGCTTAGAACTTTTTCTTCTAAGGAAAGGTCTTCAAAGTACAATCAGGAAAGTAGAAACAAGTTAAGAACATCTATTCCCTGCTAGTTTTGACTATTGGGTTGTCTTCGATTTCTCTGACATATGGTTTACTTTTTAATAATTAAAAATCCCTGGTGGTTTTTCCAGATATAATTGAGCTAAATCTGTTCACCAGAGATTCTTGCTAATGTCGTCTCCCCTGACAGTTGTACCGTAATTTCTGCCCTTTTTAAGGAACACCACCAGCTTCCTATGGTGCTTGGTGGAAGGGATGAGTGGAAAAGAACTTAATTCCCCTCTGAAAAACTTGGCTTTTGTCCACTGAAATCTAGAAACTCATTTGATGGCCCATCCCATCGATCCTCAGGAGTTGTGTTGACTTTGGAGGGTAACCTTGCTCCTCAGTCCGCTGCCGTCTGCAGTGTGTGGGTCTCTGAAGCCTGCTGCTGCAGCCGGCCCTAGCAGCCAGGGGGTCTAAGATCACTTTCCTTTGTTAAGCCTCCTTAGAGTTAAGAATGTAGAGTGAGAGAGAATGTTGAGTTGGTAACAGAATAAGGTCAACTGTTCAGTGAAAACAAATAAGAGCGCTAGAATCACCTTTTAGCTTTCCAGAAAACTGCAGGGCATTTTAAGGGTTTCTCAAGAACTTTAAGGCTTTAGTGGCATTTGATTAGATTATTATAGCATATGTATGTGCTTTTTTTTTTTTCCAGGCTTCTTCCCCTTCATTTTTGTGGTTTATTGCAAACTAAATTATGTATGTTAAGATGCACTTATCCTTTTCAAAAACCATTTCTGGGCAAGGAAAATTCTCCACATTCTTGGGTTTAGAACATTTATGTGGTTGCTGGGCAAATCAGTGGCAAAAATCATTTCTCGTATAAGGCAGCGAGCGGGCTTTGTCTGTGATGGTGGTGTTGGCTGAGAGGGTGGGTTTTCCCTCACCTTTAATTTATTACCTATTTCGGTTTTGATTGCTCACAGTTCTTTAGAAGACTTCGCTTTAACTTCAGAGAAGACCCCCGATGAAGGGACAGAGGTTGTAGAACTTTGCATTTTGACAGTTTTCGTTTTCATGGTGCTCAGAGTCCATTTTGGGCGACGAGAAGTAACTTTGTGAGCAGTCCACACATTTAATCCCCCTGCCATATGCACACACCGGGGCTATTTAGGGCCCTTCTGCCACAGTAACGCCCCAGCAATCACTGACTTGACCTATAGGTCGTGACCTTCCCCTCTCTGAGGACACCTGTGCGATATTTCAGATGCTAAAAAATAGGAGTGAAATTGTGAGGATTCCTTGGTCTTCACGTTGCTTTTCAGTGTAATATGAGCTTGGGAATGTATGAGGAAAAAAATGTGTATTAGACTCCTTGTTAACGGGAAGCTGTTTCATTTATGGTTTGATACAGAACTTTTCTGGACTAGAATAAGGAGGGGTTTGTGTGGTACATCCATACTGAGTACCTATCAGTAAAGACATTCATTCTAACAAGTCAGCAGGGGTTTTGTGGATTTGTTGTTGGGGTTTTTTTTAATGTGTGAAAGTTTCTAAGCTTCCCGACCTGATTATGCAATGTGAAAACAGCCCTTAGTCTTCTGGTTCTTTGCCTGTGTGTGTTTGAGGCCATAGTTTCAAATGCTGTCATTTCTGTTAGCTTATTTAGCTTATGGATTCATTAAACTCAAAACATTATTTAGCAAAGTAGCAGTCGTTAGTACACAGTCATAATTAAACATTTATGAAAACCACCATAGTTAGCATCCTGTTCACTTGTTCCTGTCATGTGTGTGTGTGGGGGGGGGTCATCCTATCGTGTTTTTACTGTTCTTGACTCCCTTGCACAAGGCCATGTTCTCTGTGAATGCCCTTTTATTGTGGCTTGTTTGCTTCTTTTGGTCAGTCTGTGTCATTTCAGTACTCACAGCAAAGTGGTGTATTCTGCACCAGGTCCTGTGTCTGCCGGCTGGCTTGCCTTTCCATCAGATAGACATTGTTGTAACACAGACTTTGCAACATTTTTCCAACCTTATCTTTCCCCTAAGAAGTGTTCTTACACTTTACCCCCCTACTATCCCTCCATGAAATTTTAATGCTACAGATATTTTATGTATCTTTTTATATACTGTACTTCTCTCTGTGCTATGTATATGAAAGTATGAGTTTAAAATTTACTTTTTATTCCTCACAGGCTTAAGAATTTTAGACCTTTTTCTTTTTATTCATTATAGACTTACAGACTAAGTTAAACTAGTAACTTTTGTTAACAGCTCTTTGCTAAGTGACTTTCTTTTTAGCATTTCACATAATTAATGATGGGTCGAATAAGGTTTTCTTTTTTAACTAAATTTTTTTAAAAGGAATTCTTTTTTATTCAGCTGTCAAAGACCAAGTCTCAAATGGTAGCTCTAAGAAACAAGCGTAAACAGCATCCACAAGGCAGCCCTGTATAGCACTTGTGGGCCTGGTGTTACAGAGGACGCTGAGATTGCAGAGTCAGGGACCGGAAAGTTCCAGCCCTCTCTGTCAGTGTGGCACTGCCCTTGCATGCATTTTCTGTGCCTTCCATGTCAGTACTGCTGGTGGGAGACCCAAGAAAACCCAGAACAATCCCCAGACACATCACCATCCATCACCATCCACTCGATTTTGATTCATAGCAATCCTACAGGACAGAGGAGAAATGCCCCACAGCGCTGCAAGGATTTAGTCTTTACCCTTCTCCTGCAGAGCAGCTGGGAGGCTTGAACTGCTAACCTTTCAGTTAATTTACATTGCAACCCCAAGGCTCCTTTGAGAGAATTCACAGAAAAAAAGTAAATACTAGGGAAGAAAATTTTGTTCAAATAGGATTGACTTTGGAAAGTCAGAAACTATTCCAATATCTAAGATTTTCCTTTCTCTCCTCCAAGACCCAGCTCTCATCCCTGTTAGGAACACACTGTAACGGAATGCATATTTATGGACACTAATGTTCATAGCAGCATTATTCACAATAGCAAGAACATGGAAACAGCCCAAAATTTCATCAACATACAACTGAATTGAGAAACTCTGGTACATTCACATGATGAAATGCGATGCAGCACTCAGGAGCAACAGTTTTGAAAAGTACTGTATAACATGAGTGAACAAAGTCAGGCACAAAACCCCAAAATCTATGTAAGACAATTATGGTAAAAACAGAAGGATAACCAGTGAGGTGTGTATGAATATACAAAGAAGGAGAGACAAAGGGGAGATATCACAGGATCAAAGAGGGAGTGGGGGAAAAAACCCCAAACACACCAAAAAACAATGTACATGAATGAAACACAATAAGCCCCTCACATCCCCACCCCCACAAAAAAAAACCAAAACCCAGAATGCATATTTTCGAGTTGTTAAAAATTTGACTATGTACTAGACACCAAATCAGAGAAACATGTTTTCTTTACTACTGTCTAGGGAGCTCTGGTGACCTGGTGGGCAAGGAGTTGTGCTTCTCTCCAAAGGCAGGCAGTTCGGAAATGGGTGGTTTCCTTCCATGCAATTTGTAGCCTCTGAAAAACAGCTGAAATGTCAGCTATGCCCAGTTTGCTCTACAGCAGTGAGTTGAACATGTCTTCGTTACCTACTGCTGCTATAACAGAAATTTATTTTCTCACAATTCGTTCTTGTTGTTAGGTGCCACTGTGCCAGCTCTGACTTGCAATAACCCTGTGTACAACAGATGAAACAGTGCCTGAGTCTGTGCCACCCTCACAGCCTCTGCTGTGCTAAGAGTCACTGAGTTCGTCTCCCTTTTAGAGTCTGTCTCTCACTGATGCTCCGATTTTCCAAGCATCATAATCCTTCTCCAGGGACTGGCCCCTCCTCAGCTCATGCTCCATCATATGTGAAATGACGACTCACTATCCTTATTTGCAAGGATATTCTGACTGCACTTCTTTCAAGATAGTTTTTGACAGTCCATGGACTTGGGCCTCTGTTGACTCTGGAGGAAGGGCCTTGTCCTAACTAGTACTAGTTTCATTAACCTAAGAGAGAAAACTCCTTCCCAAGTGGGAATATCGCATGAGTATCCAGAAAGGGTTTACAACACATATCTCTAGGATACACAATTCAGTCTCTACCACCTTGTGTTCCTTTTTCCTCAACACAGGCTCGATTTGGTCTAAACTGTTCTGAAACAAAGGATCCCACTGTCCAAAGGCAGAGATGCTGAAGAAGTTCACTGTTAGACTTTCAAGGAAGGGCCTGTGTCCTAACAGGTTAAAAAGAGCTGAAGGATAATTTTGACTGTTCCTTTTCCATCCATTTCACACGTAGGGTCGAGTTGCACTGGCCGCAGGCGGCAGCGGTCTCCTCTGTAGGTCAAAACGTGGCAGCGTTCTGTTTGGTACATTAGTGTGCTTCCTAGTATTGATTAAGACCCAGTGCCCTGTGAATTCCTAGAGAATGCTGTATTAAATGTCAGCCCTCTAAGTGGCCACCCAGCTCTTAAATCGATGGAAGGATTAAAAGAATTGATAGGTGGATAGAGGGAAGAATAGATCAGTGTGTCGAATAAATCCCTGGGGTTGTAAATGTGGTCGACTATAGAGCACACAGCCCCTCAGAAGAAAGGGCTCGGTACCCTGAGCATCTACTCTTAACCAGCAGGAGAGGGAAAGGAACCTCTGTCCGCTGAAAGCCACTGGTATTTGAGACTTTTCCTTACAGATGAAACGGATCTTAATTTACAGATTATATTTACATTCTCACCTGCCTGAATTCCTTGGCAGTATTTAAATTCTACTCATCTCTTAAAGATTGCTAAATCCAGTTTCAGGCTAACTTCTAAGTTATTTAAAAATTAACTTTTAATAAAATAATTTTAATATTCTCTCTTTGCCTGCTCCTCCCCCCTCGCTTATGAATTTTGGACACAGTTCCAATGGCTTGCTCTTCTTTTCACATCTGTAATGGTTCCTCTAACCCACCCTCCTGTCCATCTCTAACCCACCCTCCTGTCCATTAGCTTCAAGGACCCACTCAGCGTCTCGTCTTTCAGGCTAACAAGGACACTGGCTGTTCCTAGAGGACAGAGCCTTGGCCTGTAAAGTATATTCTGACTTTTCACCTAGAAGTCACTTAAAAGCAAACAAACTCCTTTTTTATATATACTTGAAAGTAAGTTTCAAGTGGAAGTTCCTTAACTTTTTAAAAAAAATTACCGTTTAGACCTCAGGAAGTTCAGGGAATGATGCTGATTAAATAGTCTTGCTCTTCTCTGAACAACCTGATTGCACTTGCTTTACTGTCAGGTGCCTTCTTGAAGGGGGTCTGGAAGATGTTCTAGATTCTCTTGTGAGTCAGAATTGAATCAACAGCAGGGCAGGTGCTCACTCCCTCTGTATGTATATGGGAGGTGTGGTGGGTGTATACAGGACTGGTGTGTATTATGAATAAATGCCAAAAATGATAGCTAAGGAACACCAGGTTCTCAGGAGCACTTTACACCTCTCTGGTGGTTATTGTGCTTGTAGCATACATACCCACCATACAATGGAGCACAACCCCGTCCGATCCAGCACCAATGTCAGCCTTTGCTGCCTTAAGCCCTTTGTTCAGTCAGAAGCTGCGTCAGTCTGTCTCATCAAGACGCGGCTTCTTTTTCACTTTGCTAAGCACTATGGTCTGACTCCTCCAGATAACATGGGAAAGTATGTGAGATGAACGCTCATCATACTTTTTTCCTAAGCAGCCCTCTAACTGCACTTTTTCAAAACCGATTTGTTTCTTCTTTTGACAGTCTATGGGGTATTCATCAGTTCTCCAGTCTTTCTTATTCATTGTCTAACTTTCACATACATATGAGGTGATCCAAAATACCATAGTTTGAATTGGGTGCACCTTAGTACTCACAGTGGCATCTTTACTCTTAGCACTTTGTAGCAAGTTTTGCCCAGTTCAGTATTGTCAGCCAGTTTCTTGACTTCTGTTTTCTTGGGAATCAATTGTGGATCCAAGTAAAATGGAAAATCTAGGTACACTTCAGGGTTGTGGAAATGAAGAGTAGTGGAGGCCAGTCTTCTGTTGAGTAGTTGGTAGATTCAAACTGCCAACCTTTCAGTTAGCTGCCAAACTCTTAGTCTATCTTACAGGCTCCTGAAATTCCCCAGATAAGCTTGATCACTTAAATAGTATGCAGTCTAATGCTGTGGTGGAAAAGTAACAAGAGGAAACAAATGTGAGGGCATTACGTCCACTAGCATTAGGAAATTTTGTAACAGAGGGGGAAGTAGAGAGGAGCCCTGCTGGTGTACCTGTTAGGTGCTTGTTTGCCGCCCAGAAGGTTAGCCTCTCGAACCTGCCAGTGCCTCCACATGAGAAATGCCCAGCAGTGCTTCCCTGGACAGCTTACAGCTGGGACCTGCAGGCTGGACCTGCACTGTCAGGGCTGCTGGAGTCAGAGTGACCTCTTGGCTCTCAGCAAGAACAACAGTAACGCAGCAGCATATCCAGTCATCAAGTCAATTACAGCTCCTCCATTGGGTCTCCGGGGCTGTAGATCTTGTTGTTGTTAACAAAAGTTTACAGAAAAGTTGGATTTTCATTCATTCATTCATTGTTGCCCAGTTTCCTTGCTTCCCCCTCCCCGGTCCACTTTGCAGTGCGCCGCTTACTCTGGACTGCTGTCAAAATATCGCGCCTGATCTTAGACCTTTAGGAGAAGAGACTGCGTCTCCCCAGGAGCAGTGGACGTGATGACCTGCGGGTGGCCGTGCAGCTTAACACACGTGCCACCAGAGCGCCTTAACATTCATCACAGACGTGGTCAGTTATCACTTGTCCATTGTTTGCTTATTTATAAACAAGAGCCAGTCTGCAAACATGAAATGTACAGGTTGACTTTGACTAAAAGCTTAAAAATGTGGACTTGCTTCTGTGCCCGGGGCAGAGCTCAGTGGCCCCTGCACCCAGCCTGCTCTTAGGATCCCTTGCCTTGGGCGGCTCCCCTAATCTCCTTAGACTTCCTTTTCCCATCTGTGCTGCGCCTGTCCCACAGGGGGCTCCGCCAGCCTGCACAGGGGCCAGGTCACTGCTCCGGCTGCAGACAGGAGAGAAGTAGAAAACGGAGATTCTGCCATGTCATTGTTCCATCGCTCTCCTTTTTCTTCTCTGTGCCCTACTTGTCAGCAAATACCTCGTTCTGAAACGAAAACATACCTGTCATGACACATGGTACACGTTGTGTTTATTTCAGGTTGACTGGAGGTAAGCTGAATACTTTTCTAATGTGAAATAACAGATAGACTTGATGTACCCCTTCATTCCATAATTTGTCCAACAATAACATTATTATTATTATTATTTCACTGTG
Organism: Elephantulus edwardii; assembly: GCF_000299155.1. Taxonomy (NCBI): domain Eukaryota; kingdom Metazoa; phylum Chordata; class Mammalia; order Macroscelidea; family Macroscelididae; genus Elephantulus; species Elephantulus edwardii. The sequence continues at coordinate 5,066,867 of NW_006399837.1, read as the reverse complement.
AATGTGGAGAAAGTAGTATGTTCCTCTCACTTGCATTGAGAAATAGTCTTTTTAAAGATTTTTTTTTTTCAGCTCAAACTAGGCAAAGAACAACTGTTGCCCCAAAAAGGTGGTGTGAGCCATACTTTTTCTTTTTTTGAGGATGTGGCATAACCTAGTGGTTAAATAACCAGTTCTTGTTGTTGTTGTTGTTATGTGCCGTCGAGTTGTTTGCGACTCATAGCGACCCTATGTACAACAGCCTTAAACCCTGCTCTATCCTGCACCAACCAACCGCACTGCCTCTGACACACCCATCCGGATTACCCCAGTCACTGAATCAATCCATCTCATAGAGGGTCTTCCCCTCCTGCGCCATCCCTCCACTCTGCCCAGCATGATGTCCCTGTCCAAAGACCTGTCTCTCCTTACAACATGTCCAAAGTATGTCAGACGAAGCCCCAGAATCCTTGCCTCCAAGGAGCAGCCCGGTTTAACCCTCTCTAGGATGAATCTGTTTTCTTGGTAGTCCATGGTACATTCAATGCTCTTCTCCAGCACCACAGCTCAAAGGCATCAATTCTCCTTCTATCCCTCCCTAGTCATTGTCCAACTCTCTGATGCATAACAAGTGATTGCAAACCAGTAGGTTGTATAATAACCTATTGGCAATACCTTTAAGTGCGTAGCCTACTGGGCTGCTCACTGAGAGGTCGGCAGTTCAAGTCTAGCAGCCACTCCACGAGAGAACAGTGGGCAGCTCCCCTGTAAAGATCTGCAGCCCCAGAAGCCTGAAGAAGGGTCACCAGGCCTCAGAACTGAACTAGCTCAGGGGCAGCAGATTTGGGTTATTAGGAGTCCATAGACATGTGAAAAACCTTGGGACAATTACTTAAGTGCTAGACAAATACAAAATGTTACTTTATTTAGGAAAAAGTTTTGAACACAGATGGATGAGGCACTTTTTAGTCCCTTGGTGGCACACAAGTTTGTTGAATCCAATTTTAAAATGCCGTTGGATGGATCACATTTAAGCTCCTCTGACATTGCTGACCTCTATCAGGCTTTGAAATATGAGTGTCTATGTGTTTTATGAGCGACACATAGTTTCAGTAAGACTTCAAAATTGACCCTGTGTTTCCATACCTTTTTCTTTTTTAAGTAACGCTCTAAGTGAAATTTTACACAGCAAATTCAGAATTCCCTTTAATAATTGGTATACAGATTGCTCTGTGCCACTGTTGCCAATTTTTACTTGTGTCAGCATTCTCTTATTTCCGTTTCCTGTCCTCTGTTTCCATTGAGCTAAATTCCCTTGCCTTCTCACCTTCATTCTTGAGGTGAGCAGACTGTCTCCTAGTTAATTGCAGCTGTGTATGTTATAAACCAGTCCACTGTTTGGCTAAAAGGTGACCTCAAAAAATCACTTCAGTTTCACATTCCAAGGTTCTGTTAGGGTGATAGTTTTGAGGGTTCTTCTAGTCTTTGAAAGTCCAATTGGTCTGGCTTTTTTTAAAAAAAAAAAAAAAGTAATTTTCTTTTTATTGTGATTTGAGTAAAGCTTTAAAAAGCATGTTGGTTTTTTTAATTCATACACATTTTGTTCCATAATATTAATTGAAGTACCCACAGTGTCTGATCATCTGTTCATTCCGTATTCTTTCCTTTCACCAATCTTTTTTTTTTTTCTATAATTATATTTTATTAATTTTCATAAACATTTACAGAGATTTTGGGCTTCCACTCATTCATTGTTGCACTATTCTCTCTACCCTCCTCCCAGTTTGTTCTTGTCCAAATGCCACAGTGCTTGTCAAAGCCAGTTCTGATTAATCTTCTTTGTCAGTGTATCCTTTGCCATTCCCTATCACTCCTCCCTGAGAGAGACTTCACCCTGAGTCATAAGGAAAAGGGGACGGCGTATTCTCTTAGCTACTTCCTGCTGAAAAGGGACGCTGTGGGTTTCAGGGTGAAGATCTTCTCTCACTACTCTAAAGGGCCCCTTTGGCAGTAGGAAACACATAGACTATTATGGAGATTGATTTTGGAATTCAGATGCACTCTTATTGATTGTGCTTGGCTGTACATGTACATATCCTTCAAGATGTATCATGGGGGTGTTGCAACCTAGAAGACACAATTTTGACTAACAAGTTATAAGTACATGAGTCCAAAAATTACGGAAAAGTAAAAGAAAAGATTCTTTCATTGTTTTACAAACCCTCCCCCAGGTCCCCTCCACCATGCAGCCCTCGCTCTAGTCTCCTGTGATGACAGAAATACCCAGTTACATCTCTCTTTTAGACGGTTCTCTCCCTCCTCTGCTTCAGTGCAGTATACATTATTGAACCCATCTTACTCAGTGTCTCCCTAACCCCAAGGACAGTCCCATTCTACAACAGTGGCATCCTTTCACCAATCTTGTTGTTATGTGCTGTTGAGTCAGAATTGACTCATCGCACCCTGCAGTGGGTTTTCTAAAGCAGTAAATCACACAGGAGAAGATTGTTCCTCTTTCTCCATAGCGGCTGGTGGATTTGAACCTTGTGCTTTTGGGTTGGCATTGCGCTCCATACCGTTAGGCCACAGAGCTCCCTTCACTTGACTTAATAATAAGTGTTTATTTTCTATTAGGTCTGGTCTCTGAAGAATTTGGCTGTGCATTTTTCCCATCTGTCTGGGACCTTCTGTCGTGTCACTGGGTAGAATGGTCAGTACTGGTGGCCGAGTGCACCGTCTTAGCTTTTCTGGTCTCTGGTAAGAAGATGCCATTGTGGTTTGTTTGGACCATTGATTCTGAGAATTTTTTTTTCTTCTTCGAGGCTTTGATTTCCTTCACTCTCTTTGCTGTTGTTGTTGTTGTGTACCATCAAGTCAGAACCAGCTCACAGCCGACATGCCAGCGGGTTTTTTTGGAGGCTGTTTGTTCCACCGGAGGCCATTACCCCTCTCTCTTCCAAGATGCAGCTGCTGATTTCTGCGTGTGGGTTGGCAGCACAGCTTCTCAGCCACTGGAGCCCTGCGTATGAGTATGCAGTATGCAAGCCAGTCGTTTTAGATGCTCACGAGCCTTTAAGACTCTGTGCTACTCATTAAACTGGAAAGGAGACCATTGCGCTTGGGAGCCATCGTGCTAGTTGGCTGCATCGTATTCTGAAACGTTCCTCCATGCTTCTCCTTTTTTTTTAAATGTCATGGGTGTCATTAATGCCTTGTTTATTATTCTTTTTTTATTCATCCAGAACACATTTTTTAATTAATTTTAATGAAAGTTTACAGAGACTTAGTCACACATTCATTGACTGAGTCATTCATTGTTGCACTTTTCTTCCCTGCCCACCCCCCCGCCCCCCAGTTCACACTTCTGCTTTTAAACCTGCAAACCAGTCCTGTGATGTATGTAGGCGCCCTGCATAGCTGTGTTCTTTATGTGGCTGGTTATGTACGTGCAGCAAACATCTAAAACATGCATATGTCTACTGGCATTGCCTATTTTATCAATTAGTACCTTCCAGATAATTAAGGACATTTTTCACAAAAGATGTTAACAACTGACAGTCATAGAAATAAATTACAGATTCCTCTACACAAATTAAGACTGGGAAATGTTATAGTCATGGTTATAAATTTTAGCCGTAGGGAGATTGTGGTAATAAGAGAATTTTTTTTTCTTTTTAAAGGCGTTTCTCCATTGGTCAGAAGACTCTAGTCTGTGCTTTGCTGATTACTTTTCAAGAATAAGGTCTTTACAGGTTGCTGTCTTTCTTTGTAATACCAACATTGGCAGGTCCTGCCTTGATCTAAAATTGCTGTGAGCACAGGCACCCTCTGCAGGCTCCATGCTGTGAGTCTGAGAGGGACCCACTCCCCTCACGTCCAGTTCCTCTGCTTTAAGAGTTAATGATGTCTGCAGGTGTGTCGGGATTAGCACTGTAAAGTTGTGTAAGGGGTTTTACTTTCTTTTGATCTTCAGAAAGGGATGAAAGATAGCCATTAAACTCAAGGGATTAGGTCTCCTCTCTTTAAAGACTTTGGGTACCATAAATATTTCACTTCAGATGTGGGGTGAAGAATTGTATGCATCTGGGGGGAGAGTGGGTGTTTTATATTACCCGTTGGAAATTATTCAGTCTCCATTTACAAATTAAATGGTCTTTACAGAAATGTTTTTTCTCAGCCCGGAGTATAGTAGGATCTGGGGTGTGGGGGTGGGGGTGGGTGAGGGTGTGTGTGCGCCCTTCCACATTTGGTGCCACTTTTTCTTCCTCATATTCTGAAGCCTTTTTCCTTTCCTTTGATAAGTTAATGTCCTACCTGCAGTGTCCTTTCCCCATCCTTGATTTTCCCTTTTGCATATTTCTGTTGGTGATCTCAAATATGTTCTAACTCTAAACCGTTGAGAGCAACCTCATTTCAGAAGCACCATGCTAACATACATAGTATTATTATACATGTGTTGAGTTTTATACACCCTGTATGCCGTGGTTTCTTGCTGTTGCTGGTGGTGGTTGTAGGAGGTGACTATGAAGCCATGGTGACTCTGTGCTGATAGAATGAAATGTTCCCCCTCCTTGTACCGTCCCCACCATTATTGCTCTGGGCCCATTGTTAAAGCTCTTATGTCAGCCCATTTCGTTGATGGCCTTTCCTCTCTTTGCTGACCCCTTTCTCAGGCATAGTGTCCTTCTCCATGAACGAGTGCACGAGACAAAGTCTTGTCAACCTTGTTTATACACAAAGAGGTCTTTTCTTTGCTGTGATTCTGGAAGATATACCATACAGTCCATGGTTCAACAGTCTTGCATATACATAATTGCAGGAGAATGAGGGTTTGGGTAGGTGCCAGCCTCCAGGTCAGGTGATTCAGTGATTCTCACCTACCAGCTGCATTTTATAATACGTAATTAGCCATTTAAGCTAATTTAAGCATTTAGCTTCAGTCACTTGGCCCAGTGGTTTCCCAGCTATCTCTCAGATTCCATACCTTGGGCTCTGGAGCCCTGGATTTGGTTGTTTCACAGATCACATTGATCGCTTCTCTTCTTTGCTGTGACGTACCTGGTGTATGAACGTTCCTTTTCTGGTGTACTCCACCCCTCTTTTCATTGTGTTCTTGTATTTTTACTATAGGATAGACTTGACTCGTAAAGGTCCACATTGTAAGCAGCAGAGTGGCTTACACAGTAGAGCACGTACTGGTCATACGTAAAGGGCCAGCTGGGGCACTGATAGATCTCGGCGGTTGGCTACAGCCAGGGTGGGGGATTGAGATTGCGAGCGTGCTGGATAACCGCTCTGATCCCTCAGCTGGGGGTCTGCTCTGTTCCCTCCCTTAAGCGCCTACTTCCGAGGTGTCATCAGATTATAGGAATGACTGTAAAACCTCGCCCACTCTGCCCTATAATATTCCTCTGAAAGAAAGCCGAGCCAAAAAGAAACTGTGAAAGGTGTTTGGCAACGAGCAGGAGAGGGAGCTCACCAACTCTTTGAAGGTCAATTAGCCAGAAAATGTGCTAAAGACTAGGTGCTGGGCCGGATTATGGCCCAAGAATTACCCCCAAGGTCCTCAAAGCAGCCCTGCCGGCTGAGCCTGAGCGCAGACCCACAATTACAGCCCTGGCGGAGATGGTGCAAAGGCTTTCATTAAGGGACTTACTTACACCCCACTAGGTTTTGGAAATTAAAATCTTATTTGTGCTTCACTGCTGTTTCTTTTGTCCAGGATTCCACATGTATTTCAACAGAGCAGTGTTTTGACCAAGTCTGTTTTATGTGCAAGGTGGTTCTTCTGTGCTGGATCCCACAGAGCTGTGGTGCTCGCAGGAGGGGATGGGCAGGGTGGAGTGTGCGAGGCTGTGGACAGGAGTGCCGGGGGAGCAGGCCGAAAACTCTGGGGTTTCTGCACCTTGATGCACCAGGAAACCAAAACTCCATCTAAGCTCAAACATGTGAATGGAAGAACCATAAGGTCGCTTGTCTGCAAAGTTAGCGTGCCATCAGCAGTGTTCCTTTCCTGGACACATCATCCTGCCTCTTCTCCAGAATCACACCAAAACCCTCGCCAGTCAGTTCTGATAGTGACCCTGCCAGCCAGAGACGCACCGAGGGTTCCCCGGGCTGGGGATCTTACAGCAGCTGATGGCTTTAAACCCCCGCCCTCTGGTTTGCTGCTGAGTGCTTAACCACTGTGCCACCAGGGCTCCTCTGGAGGTTGTTCCTGAAATGTGTTGCTCGTTGTTAAGTAACGTTTGGCAACCCTCCAGGTTTAATTTCTCACAAGCCAAGACTGTTACTTAGGTTTTACTTCAGTGTGGCTTCTGTTACTTGTTGAAAGGCTGATTTAAGAGGTCTTGGTCCTGGCGATCGCACTGATCTGCCCGAGTGACCGGGCTGAGCTCTGCTGACACTGGAGATGCCCTCAGCTTTGAACTCGGCCGACTCGCCGCATCAGTGGGGCAGGCTGTCGTTGTGTTGCTAGTGAAACAGGTCTTTTTCTCCAGCCCTTCTGTGAAACGTTACCCTGCTGCCCACAGAGTTGGGCTCGAACCATAGATGTTTAAAGGAGCACTAAGCAGTGTCTGCATTTCCCTTTTTCTTTTAGAATTCCTGATTTCCCTGCAGCATCAGTCATGTGTTTCTTTAAAGTGTGAGGCCCTTTTATGTCTGTCATCTGTTGACAGGAGCAGGGCAGCTTTTCCCTGGTTGAACCGAGGAGTCAAGAAGAAACTCAGCTGAGTTTCTATCATAGTCAAACCTGGTTAGAAGTTTTAAAACGGCAAGAAAAGCTGACCTTGCTGCCTGGGGTAACAGAGGCTGTTGTTGGGTGCCTTCAAGTCCACAGCAGCTCAGCAGTCCCATGAATGACAGAGATGCTTGGCCAGCCTGTGTCATCCCTGCCGTCTCTGCCACGCCTGAGCCCGTTGTTACGGTCACTGTGCCAAGCCATCTGGTTGAGGTCCTGCACTCTTTCTCTGACCCTCTGTCTTTGCAAGCATGCTCCCTTTTTCCAAGGACTGACCCTCCTGACAAGAAGTTCAAAGTCTGTGAGACAAAGGTTCACCCTCCTTGCCTCTAAGGAGCACCCCGGCTGCATCCTCCAAGACAGACTTGTTTATTCTTTTGGCAGACCGTGGGCTAGTCAGGTCTCTCTTGAGAACATCATCTGCTGCTGTTTTTAGCAAATCTATACATATGCATGGGAAGTGGAGGATTAAAGTCCCTGTGTGGCACTGACGGTTACTCACCCAGGTATTAGCTGAAAAGTGGTTGGTTTGAATCCTCTCTGGGCAGGTAGGCCTGTGTAACAGTTCTGTATACATGGGGTCACCATAAGCCGGAATCAACTGGCCAGTGACCAGCAACAGCTGAGGATCAGTGCTGGTCCAGGGGCCTGCTCCAGGGCTTCTGACACACAATTCAAACTAAGGCTTAGATATGTTTTTAATAAAGCACATAATACTGAATTTCGCTTCTCTTCCCTTTATTTATTTCCCCTTGTATTTAGTGATAGAGCTCTTTTCATGTGACTGTCCACCCTGGCTAGCTGACGTTTGAGTCAGACTTCTGGAATGGGAGCATTTACCACTGTCAGGCTTGCTCCTGAGTTTTTGCTCAAAAGTGCTTGAGTCAGAAAGCTACTTTTAAAAGAGTCAAAACTCTTAAGTTCTTATCTTTTAAGCTTTATTTTGCTAACATTGTCAGGATACAGCACATCTGGCTTCGATTCTAAAATGGTTTGGTTTTACGCTTCAGTACAAATGAATCCAATCAAATTGAAATTGAAGATAGATAAAAAGAAGGGTTTGGATAGAGGAAGGATTCTTAAACATGATGGGGTTATCAAGGAAGAGCTTCAAGCCTCCTTTCTGAATGGCCTTTTAAAACAGGCTGGTGTCGTCTTCAGGTCATTGCTTCAGGATATTGCTCCACAGAAGCGGTGTGGTGGTGATGAACGCATGGTTGGCTTGGTTTCACCGTCCCTGACCTGTTTGGTGACTGTTTTAGAGCATTGCCAGCCTATGGTACACACTTATCCAGCCTTGAGGATTTCTCTTCATTTGGGGGAATCAGGACAAGCTGGGGTTATATCGTCAGAATTCACATATACCGGCTTTATCATACTTAGTAGCATTGCTGTTTCCTGAAAGCTCTGCATTTTCAGTGGATCTACGTTTTGTATTGCATTTGATTCCCTTCCCCAAGTGTGTGAAGAGTAGCTGTTATGCAGGGGAACTCCTTACAGCCAGAGGGGGGCTGCTGTATTCCTCCAGGTCTCAGGTTGTCTTGCTTTAGACCCATTTCCTGGAATATTCGATTAGTGGAAAAATAGACCTTTTCTTTTCTAATAGGTTTACCCTTATAATGATTCTGGCATGCACAGGTTTTACGGCACTTAAGTGCAGCTCACAGGCCGTCTTGCTTTAGTGTACAGTGGAGCCAAATTGCAGCAGCAGCCACCTTCTCTTTTGGCCAGCTTGCACTGGGTTATCTAAGAAGGACAGTCCCAGGCACGTTCGGGTCTTTCCCGGAACGGAAGCAGCTGGCCTGGCCTCAGCTAATCCTCTTTCTGTGTCTGCTGGGGTTCCATATCAGCTCGACAGAGGTCCCCCTTCTTCCCCACACCCCTCTCCAGTCGGCACTTCTAAAATCCCACTGACCTTGGGGCCGTTAGTAGAGACTCAGCCGTTTACTTGTTCATAAATAATGCACTCCCTCCGAATGCAGGCTGGACACGCGGCTGCCGCTGGCTCCCGGCTATTTATAGTTCATGCCAGTAAGTGCTCCAGCCGGTTACTCGAAGCTGGAGCCTGGCCGTCATCAGCGTGATGGTCAGAGGAGTGAGTCAGCTCTTCTTTGTTTTGTGCCTCTGTGCAGCACACCACCTGATGAACGTCCCCCATGGAGTGGCACTGAAGTGCCTGTGGAGCAGACCTAGCTGGGGTTTAGTTTTTGTTGTTATTGACTCGTATTTTTTCTTTTCTCCCAAACATTTAAACACCTGGTGAGTCTCCTCCGTCCCTCAGCCTCTCCACTGTGAGCTCTCTTTCGGGGTGGCCTTTGCTGTGACTGCAGCAGACGCTCTGAACTGACTTCACAGGTGCTTTTCTGGGCTGGACCCCAATCCTGTCTGTCCCAGCACCCGGGCTGGTATCCCCTTCACCTGCAGGTCACTGTGAGTGAGCGTGTCTCTGGGTGATAAGGTGGAAGAGTGATGGGACTAGAAAAAAAAATTCTGTGTTGTCTGATCCAACAAGTAAATCCAGCAAGTAGCTCAACGGATCAGCCTGTTTTGAGGCAGCTTGTTCTGTACAAGTTCACGGGCTTTTCTTTTTTGCCTTTTCACTGTGCAGGACCGGGCCTACTTCTCAGCCGAATTCTCCTCCAGCTGCCCCTTCCTCCTTCCCACAAGCATCTCTTCCCCCTGATATCCAGGGTCCTGACTTGCCTCCTGTCCTCATGTCCCTGCCAGGTTGCCTTGCTGTGATGCTGCCTACTTGCTACTCGAAAGCGTGGAAAAGCACTCTCTTCTGTCTGTGGTTTAAAGAGTAATTCTCTTACAGCAGACCAGCACTTTCAGTGGTCGATAGCTCTTTCTGTTTTTGTCAGGGGAAACATTGATTTCTCTCTCTTTTCTAGGCTCTGCTTTCTTCCCGGGGCGATGTGCCGAGGTCTTTGTCCGGGGTCAGAGCGTCGGCAAGCTCGGGGTCCTGCATCCTGACGTCATCACCAAGTTTGAGCTGACCATTCCCTGCTCCTCCCTGGAAATCAATATCGAGCCCTTTTTGTGAGGAGGGGACTGATGTACTCCAAGTGTCCCTTTCTCCATCCCCAGTGTCCTCCACCCTCCTCACAGGGGACCTCCATTTGTACTTTAATGTTTAATAAAGGCCTGGTGCCCGTGTATGTCTCAAACCATCAGGCCAGTCTGTGCAGTGTCCATGCTGCATTGGCTGAGGGCTGGGTCAGAGCCCAGCGGAGGGAAGGAGCACAGACAGGGGCATGAGCCAGGCAGGGCCAGCCCCAGATGGCAGGGAGGCTCTTCAGGGCTTCAGCACATCCTCCCCTCCTTACGGTTCCTGTGTAATAGCAGGAGCTGGGTCACTGATCCAGTCCGCACTGAGAGTGTGTGCACACCCAGGAGTTTACATTCCCAACATTTACCAGTGCTTATGCCAAGAAACAATACATTAACTCTATTTTAAGGAAACTTCAGAACATTAGAACCAATATTGGGACTTGTATTTCATGCAAATTCATCACGGTCTAATTGTTACAGCCAGTGCTGTCATTTTAAAGTAAAAAAGATCTACAACCAGGAGAAGATAAAATAGATGAATGGGACCTTCTAAGAATCAAATCCCTATGCACATCCAAAAACTTCTCTAACAGGGTAAAAAGGGAAGCCACAGACTGGGAAAAAGTGTTTGGTAATGACATGTCAGATAAGGGACTTATATCTAGAATTTATAAAATACTTGAGCACCACAACAAGATAAAGGTAAATAATCCAGTAGAAAAATGGGCACAGATTATGAATAGACACTTCACCAAAGAAGACATTCAGATGGCCAACAAGCACATGAAGAAATGTTCAAAATCCCTAGCTCTAAGAGAGATGCAAATCAAAACAACTATGAGATATCATCTCACCCCAGTCAGAATAGCAAAATTTAACAGAACAGCAAGCAACAAATGCTCGCGAGGTTGTGGAGAAACTGGAACCCTTATTCACTGTTGGTGGGAATGTAAAATGGTGCAACCACTGTGGAAGGCGATATGGCACTTTCTCAAAAAGTTGCAAATAGAGATACCATTTGACCCAGCGATTCCACTACTGGGAATATACCCTGAAGAGACCATAACTGACATCATATGCACACCCATGTTTATCACGGCTTTGTTCACAATAGCAAGGAGTTGGAAACAACCCAGGTGCCCATCAACAAACAAATGGGTAGAGAAGCTGTGGTATATTCACACAATGGAATACTATGCTGCATTGAAAAACAAGGAACTCATTCAATATTATTCAAAATGGGTGACCCTGGAGGACATTATGCTGAGTGAAATATCTCAGTCACAAAAGGACAAATATTGCATGGTACCACTGCTGTAAAATGGGACTGATATCAGGGTGGGGGTAAGATTGAGAAAAACTGGATAAATTATGTATACTGCACTGAAACAGATGAGGGACTGAATAATTTAAAAGCAATGTATGATAGGGTATTATGGTTATCGCAAGAGTCCACAATTAAGGTTGCATAATGGAATGTACTTGGGGCGGTGGGAGGGGTGCGGGGGGATTGTGTACCAGGGAGGGAGTCTTTCTTTTACTCTTGAGCGAACTGGGGGGCGGGGGGAGAGGGCTGGACGGGGAGAGAAGTGCAGCAATGAATGAATGGAAATCCAAATTCTCTGTAAATGTTCATTAAAATTATTAAAAAAAAAGTAAAAAAGAAATCTTGGCAACCTTCATCTTCCAAATATTTGCAGTTACTGGATTTTCATTTGTCCCCATTACGTGTGCATGTCTGAGGAAGCACTGGAGTTCATGCGACATAGCTCTGCTCTGCAGGAAGAGTTGGGGTGGACATCAGCTGTAAGTCAGTTCTGGCTGGAGGTTCATACCAGCCACAAACTCTTACTGACCGAGTCCGGTTCCAGGTTCATGATGATTCACATCCAAAGCTTCAACCCAGTTCATTCCACTTCCTCCCTGGCTGCTGAAAGAATGTATACTCCTAGCAAGCTCTGGTGACTTAGTGGTAAGGAATTGGGCTGCCAATACAAAGGTACGCTGTTTGAATCCACCAGTTGCTCTGCTGGAGAAAGATGGGCAGTCTCCTTACGTGCAGTTTACTGTCTGAAAACCTGCTATAGGTTCAGCTGTGGCTCATTCGTGACCCAATGGTACACATCAACAATGGGTACGTAAGAATGTAGACATTCTCAACTACAAATCATAAGAATCACTTCTGGGAGTTAAACTTATTCCCATTGATCTGTAGTAGAAATCCAAGTTCTCACCGTGACATTGAACTAGAATAAAGAGCTTCAAAGCCCTGTTAAAAATCACGGTTAATGTTGAAGCAGCGCCTCAGTGTTTTTTTAGTCAGAAATTCACTCATTGCCATCAAGTCAGAACCCAGTCACAGCTCCTCCCTCCCCAGCAACCTGCCCATCTTTCCCCTGCGTGACTGCTGGTGGCTTCACCCAGCAGAGGGCTCGGCTTGTGCACAAGGTCTCAGCTCCCACGTCAGAAACTGCCTGTGATGAGAAGCCCACTGACACCTGTGCCAGCGTGAAAAGGGGAAAGATCAGCTCATCCGTCATGGAGCACTTGCCCCCTGGAGCAGGAGAAGGAAGGAAAAGCACCATCAGGGACATTAGAAAACATAAACCACCCGCGTACCTTCAGATGCTCCACCACAGCTCATCTTACACCTGTCCCATGTGAGGCCTGGAACTGGAGCCAGGCCTGGCTGGCCTCTCACTACCAGGAACCTTTTTTTGTTTATCTGATTTTTACAAAGGGGTGCAGTGAGGGGAGAAGGGGCTTGAATGAAAGTTTACCGGGAAGATAAGGTTTTCATTCAACTATTCGTATGCATTTTGGCTTATAACATTAATTGCAATACCTACAATATCATCAAACTTTCCCCAATTTTTAGAATTCTGTGTTTGGTTTGCTTTGGTTTTCATTAATCCTTCTGTCCTGTCTACCAGCAATCTTTAATGAAGACGAAACACACATCCTCAGGGAAAAACGAGAGTTTGGGTACTAGCTTGCTACTATGGTGTTGGTCCTCAATTTGTTACAACAGGGATGCACCAGCGGGTTTTCAGAGGCTGTGGATCGCACAGGAGGAGACTGACCCTCTTTCTCCTGCAAAGAAGCTAGTGACTTTGAACCACCCACTAGGCTACCAGAACTCCCATAGTCCTAAACTCTGTCTTTTAAAAAAAGTCAGTTAATACTAAAAGGAACATTAAATCTATTGCAGGCTTTTTTGTGGGGAGAAGGAAAAGGGTTTCTAGAATTCTTTATAGGAAGAGATTGCCATTGTTTCTCCTATGGAGCAGCTAGTGGATTTGAACCACTGACTTTCTGGTTCTCAGCCTGACAAGTTACAGACTATGTCACCAGGACTCTTTGTGATGGATGCAAGCCTGTAGACACCCAAATAAGTGGGTTTTGTAGTCCCTGTGGAGGTGAATGGGATTAATTAGAGGTGTCTTTTAGACTTGAAGAGGCCTGGTGGCTGATATCTGAACATCGGACTGCTGGCTGCAGTATGGCTTCACCATCGCGGAGAGATAGGAATCCACTGACCCACTCTGAGTGACTTGGAAGCCTAGTCGGGAGGACAGCGTGCGTTTACCTGACCGGTTGCACACCTTTAAGGAGTGGAAAGAGTGGATAATGAAATGCCTCACTCTTCTCCAAAAATAAGGACCTGCTAATAGGAGGAATGAAAATAAATGCTTGCATATCTTGCTTTAAAAAAAAAAAACCAATCCAGGAGTTGAACCCAGTCTCTTAAAGAAACGAGGCATCTGCTCCTATCAGGAGCACAACCTCAGAAACACTAAGGGGCCTTTCTGCCCAGCCCCAAAGGTTTGCTATTGGCCAGAATCTGCTCCGTGGGGTTGGTTTTGTACTTGAACAATTTCATTTCATAAGGCTTAATTCCTGTAGAGTTTGCCAGGTTGAAGGGTGTGGTTTGTGTTTAAAACGTGTTGAGTGACTTCTTACTTCTCAAACCAGAGTAACTTGATTAGAAACTAGTTAGCCAGCACATGGCTATTAACCAAAAATTGGTCCTTCAAACCCACCCAAAGGACTGGCCATCTCCTTTAGGATCACAGCCATTAAACACCGTCTGCCTGGTTCTCTGACAGCGGGCTTGCCCTGAGTTGGAATGTTCAAGCCAGAGAGCAAGTCACTGACGTATCTCGAGACTCAGAGCAGTTTAGGACCAGGCAGACCTGTCCTCATTCATCTAGAGATGCTGTGAGAAGGGGGTTCTGGAGTTCTAGTAAACAGGAGCCAAGGTGACATGATGGGTTAAGTGTTGAACTGCTAACCAAAAGGTTGGCTGTTTGAATCCACCAGCTGCTCTGAGAGGAGGTGAGAATAGCTTCTGGAAACATTTACTGCTTCGGAAATGCCCAGGGGCAGCTCTGCGATCCCTGTAGACTCTGAATTGGAATCAACTTGGTGAGAGTGAGAGTCAAATGATTTTGCAGAAGAAAAGCCCCACCATCCTGGAGTCTCACGGTGGCAACTATTGCCTTACTGTGGGAGAGGGGAGCGAGCAGGCGCCCAATTGGAATGACCTCGAATCCGGAGCCTGGGCTCAGCCCATCCACTGTTTTGCTAGCTAGCTGACTTGGGCCAACCTAAACCCCTTTGGACCTTGGTTTCCCCATCTGTGGAACATAAGTAATAATAATTCCCACAGCCACAGGGGTTTTGTGAGGATTAAATGAATTTGTCGAGCATGTCTGAGAAATCTGCAGTCAATAAACTTGTTTCTTGGTTTCTGGCCCAGTTTTCCTTTATGAACAGCCTACAGAACTGGGGGGGAAAGTTGTCCTAGAAATCTTTAGACCAGAGGCTGTGTTACAGATTCCTGAGGAGAGGATGAGAAAAGGGCTGTAAAAGCATTGTCTACATAAATACAAGTAAAGACAGTTGGATGAGAAGACCCAGAATAGTGATTTGTTTTATTCATCATGACCTTTGGCGACTGTACTGTCAAGTTAAAAGGAAAAGACACTATTTGAAGGGCTATCTTGGGGGGAAATGAGTACTTGGGGAGTACAGTTAAGTGCTCAGCTGGCAACCAATAGGTACAGGTTAGCAGTTCGAGCCCACCCAGAGATGCCTTGGGAGAAAGGCTTGTTGATCTGGCGCCCACTGAAACCCTATGGAGTACGATCGCTACAATGCACACATTGTACGGGTTTCATGTGTGATATTTCCAGAAGTGACGTTTGGCCTTGTTCACTTTCATTCAATAGTCTGAAAATATTCTTTTTTAATAAAATCTTATTTTTTATTTTTTAAATCTTAATTTTTTAAATAATAAAGGTGTCAGACATGGTCAAGAAGTCTGGATTGAGTTTAGTAATGATCCTGTAATCAGAATACAAGCAACTGCATTTCTTTGAGGAAGTTGGTGGTCAGGTCTGAAAGCAGAGGAGTTCATTTGAGCCAATCCAAGCCCAGGTACTTGTGTGCCGAGGTGGAGAGAGGATCGCACACGAGGATGCCACAGCTCAGCACTACTGGTCCCGTGGCAGGTGAGAACGATTCTTAGTCCCCATGTGGAGTTAGGCAACAGGACTGGACAGTATGGATGCGGACGTGCACTGTGTCTGCCCCCCAGGGCCAGGTGGCCTGTGTTATTGTTCTGTGCCCACAGCTATCACACCCTGTTCACAGCATTCAAGTGGTCAGGGAAGGCAAACAGCCCAAATGAGACCACTGCCTGACCAGACAGCAATGCAGAATGTGCCTGACCATGGAGCTCTCTACCTGTTGAGTCTGGGACACACAGACCCATGCCTTCCTGGGGTGGGCTGTTCCTGGAGCAGAAAAAGTGGTCTACAGAGCCAGGAAGAATGCCTGCTGGTTGAGGGGCCGCTTAAGAAACTCAGGGTAAGCTGTTGAGGGCTGCTGCTGGAAAGGAAACTCCTGCATCAGCAGGCAGCAAAGACTTAACATAAATCCATTAGACAGGAAAAAAACCCACAACAACTTTAAATTGAATCCAGCAACATGTGGGGGGGGGTGGAGGAAGGTACAGTATGCTTATGAAAATAACAGGGGTTGCATACCATGCAAAAAAGGATAGCATGCACATTGTTTGCATAAAATATGGTGTATTCTGATAGATCACCATGAGGTAGAATTGACTAGATGCCATTGCTTTGATTTTGCTTTTGATTAGAGAAACAGTAGCCATCAGCACATTGCAGAGAGGGCTTTGCAGGGTGGAAAAGGACAAGTAGAGCTACGAATCCCGCCATTGTGCAGAATGAAAATAAATTCTCTAAATGAAAGGAAGAGTCCTGGAGTTTACACAAGCCAGGGCAAAATAAGAAATCTCCTTTCACATGGCAATGAGCAGAACACTCGGGTTTTGCCTTACCAACGGGAAAATTACCTTAGTCTGATGCTACTTTTGTATTGCCTAACAAAGCTTAAAAATAAGAGCAGAGAGAATAAAACTATTTCCAAGAAATTAATTGCATCTCAGAAGAAAGCTCAAACGCTTTGCATTCCAGAGGAGAGCAAATGACAGGAAAATATCTTCTAACAGAGCAAGAAGGCAAGCAGCTTTAACCCAAGACCACCAGTAAGGTGATAAAGCGTCCTCCCTTTCCCTCTTTACATCTACGCCCCTGTTCAGCATGAGGAAGCCAGAGAGTCGGCATCCAATTCCCAAATCAATAAGACAGTTGGTTTAATTACCATTGGAAAATGCTTGCCATTCCTCTGTAGCATCTGGTCCCCACTGGACCCTCATCATTTCCTTCACCTGCTCCCCCCACCGACCAAACTGTGCAGCTCTGCAACTGCATCCTGGCCCATCCTCACCCTTCTGCCCCCAACCCTCACCTCCTTGTACCCCCAGTATGTTTTTCCCAATAAAAAAAAAAGAAAGCTCAAGAATATGTATATCACTGCAAACTATTCAAGACCTTGACTTAACATTATTTTCCCCTGAGACAGTTCCGATTAGGGAGGCCAGCATTTAGCTAACGCAGGCATCACAAGGCCCAGGAATACAGCCAAGCTGAGGAGGGTAGATTCCCTCTCAACCTTTAACTCTGCTACGAGTTTGCAGGTGACCCCTGTATAACCTTCTACAAGGTAGCCACCTTGAAAGAGGAAAACCTGCAGAGTATGCCATGTGATGATGAAACAGCCTAGAAGAAAAACGCCACCTTGACGGCCAGCTGCATACATTACTGATTTGCATAATCTCTTCTTTTTGAAAGACAACCCTACCTTTGCCTCTTAAAAGTGCGCAATAAACATGTGTTCTTCCCTATACCCTTCACGTAGCCTACAAATACCTACTCAAAACCTTCCCTTGGAGCGATGAATTTGAGAAGTTCATACTCCCTCCTATTTGACTTTTTCCAATGCAATGTAGCTCCTGAACTCCTGACTTCTAGAACCAAGGATGTTGACTGTAGACTCAACTAACATGAAATCATTGACAATTTCAATCTTTTCTCCATCTATTGTGGTGTTGCCACGGCATAGATTTTTTTTTGGGAATGCTCCAGAGTGCTGAAAAACCATGATGTCAGTTTAAAGACTAATGTATGTTTGGTTCGAGCCATGGTCTTTCCAGTCACCTACTATACATCTGAGAGTTGGACAGAGAAGGATGACAGAAGGATCAATACCTTTAAGGCGTGATTTTGGAGAAGAGTACGGAACAGCCTACAAACTGCCCAAAGGACAAACAGATATGTCTTGAACAAAGTGCAGTTAGAGTGCTCCTGACAGGTGAGGATGATGAAGTTTTGTCTCACATACTTTAGGCATGTTGTTAGGCCCTGAGGCCCTGAGGCATCAAGATTGGGTGAAGACTCATCAATAACCTGCATTATGTAAATGATACAACCTTGCTTGCTGAAAGTGAGGAGGACTTGAAACACTTGTTACAGAAGATCAAAGAATACAGCTATCAACATGGATTGTATCTCAAACCCAGGAAACAAAAATTCTTACTACTAGACTGATAGCCAATCACGGTAGATAGAGAAGAATTTGCAACTGTCAAAAAATCATCTTACTTGGATCCACAATCAACACCTTTGGTTCCAGCAGTCAGGAAATCAGGGAACGCATTGCACTGCGAAAGATTGCAATTAGGGATCTCTCCAAATTACTGAGGAGTAATGATGTCAGTTTGAGGACTAAGGTATATTTTACTCAGGCCATGGTCTTTCTGATCACTTGCTATGCACCTGAGAGCCGGACAATGAATAAGGATAACAGAAGAATTGACAGCTGTGAGCTGTGGTGTTGGAGAAGAGCACTGAACACCCCATGTACTGCTGAAAGAACAAATATGTCTTGGAGAAAGTGCAGCCAGAGTGCTCTTTGTAGGTAAAGATGATAAAGCTTCACCTCACCTACTTTGGTCATGTTGTTAGGAGGGCGGGCTATTCCTTGGAGAGGGAAACGATGCTCAGAAAGTCAGAGGGAACAGCGAAGGAGAGGAAGACCCTCAACCAGGTGGGCCAACATGGAGACTACTGCAATGGGCTCAAGTGTGTCAGGAAGTGCAAGGATGTCATAGGATAGGACAGGGTTCAGATTTGTTGTTCATAGGGTCACTATGGGTCATACTCGACAGCGCCTACCAACAACAGACCTTGGGAAAGGGCATCATGCTTGAAAGGGGGAGGGTTAGCGAAAGAGAAGAAGACCCTCAACAATATGGTTCGTGTAGTGACTGTCACAATAAGCTCAAGAATATCAGAGATGATAAAGAGTGGCACAGGACAGGGCAGGATAGCATTGCTGTGAGTTGTGCTTCACATCACCTGACAGCAACAATAATATGTTCAAGAAGCCAAGGAAAACTTGCACATGACATGAATAAGGCATGGAAGATACATATGCTATTTCTAGATGAGAAAAATGTCAATGTCTGGGATAAAAATAGAAAGAAATAAATTCAATATTAGCATTCACATCGTTTTCATAATAGCAGAACTGACTGATTTAATAACATTTCCATTTAATTATGTCCCCAACATACACACACACATGCACAAAAAATATCTTTCCAATCAAATCCTTTTATCAGTGCCTAATTAAGATGTTACTAACCAGGCCCATTTTGGGGGGGCCCATAATATTTCAGTTAACAGATGCTGCCCTGGATGTGCTCACCAAGTTGTGCCAAGAAATCTGGAGAACGACCACTTGGCCAACTGACTGGAAGAGATCGATATTTGTTCCTAT